>NC_056751.1:7099337-7306837 GCF_019279795.1 Protopterus annectens
TAAAATAGCTCTAATAAAAAATCATGGCTCTAACTTCTACAATATTATAACTTGAACACACACACACACTATGAAACGAACTACTGCCCTAAAAACTCAGACTTCAGCTTAACACACTCTAGGGTAGGGAGAATTTACTATTTAAACAACCTTCTAACTTAAATGAGTTGTAGAAAAAACGGCCTAGAAAAAAACAGCCACTAACAACTAGCAAAAAACACACACACTAGGTTTTAAAGCTAAGTAAGTAAGTAAGTAATGTGAGGAAGAAAAACTATCCAACTACTAGAAACTAACTACTAAACTAAACTATCAATTTTTTATAAAATATCAAACTTATACTGGCCAGAGCTGTTGAAACTGCAGTGGTGGTGCTGCGGTAGTATTGTCGCCTCACAGTAAAATGTCCTGTTCGATTCTCAGCTAAAGCATCTTCTGTGTGGAGACATGCGTGAATGGGCGTACCTTCGTTGAAGGTTGTACGTCAGGGCTGGCAACTCGGTACGTAAAAATCTACTGCCAATCATTAGCGGACCGGAGTTCCGCTGTGGCGACCCCTAACCGGGAAAAGCAGAAAGATACAACAACAACTGGCCAGAGCTGTTGAAGAACTCCAGATCTGTTGCAGCAGCAAACGAGATCTGAGGGAAGGACCAGTGTATCATGGGATAGGGAGTAGGCTACGAGCTGGTTGAAGACCTCGAGCTTTTGCATTTTGCGAGATGGAGCCGAGGATGGGCTCAGAACCCATCAGTGAGAATGAAGGCGAGATAGAACAACTTCACATCAGATATTTATGGGTGTCTTGCACCCTGTAAAATCTATCTAGTTTCCTAGGGCCAGAGGGAAGTGAGTCAGGATCCATGCAGGCATCCTGGAAAACATCCTCTACCACTTCCAAAATGGGAGAGATAGCTAAAGGTTTGTGCTCAGGGAAGTCCAAGAACACCCTAACTTTCTTCTTGGCCTGGGGTAATCTTCTGCTTTCCACTGCAAATGCTGTCTCATAGCATGAAGAGCCTCACCAAAAGTTTGATCCTCTGGAGGTGAATCCAAGGGAAGGTTCTCTTCAGAATCTGATTCCTCGAAGGATGTGTAAGAGGGTCCTTCCACTGAGCCAGACTCTCCCAAGTCTGAATCGTCCTCGGATAAGAAGGGTTCAGGGTCAATATCAGTATAGGCATCCCTTTTCCTTGTTCCTGGGGTAACTTTACCTGTGGTCTGTCTGGCCCTTACAGTGTTAATTAAGTCCTCATCCAGCTGAAATCCTGTATGGATCCTGGTAAATGTCGGCCCATAGACCTTGGTGGAGGCCCTGCCACACTGCCTTTCTTTGAGGTGGGCCTATGTGCGTCTGATGTTCTGGCACCTGATTCTCTGTCAGAATACAATGGCGTAGGCCTAGGCCTGTATGTGTCACCGGTTAACAAGCGCTCGCTGGAAGCCATGGCTTGGTGAGCAACCTCAGACCCAACCGATGAGCTGAAGAAGTGAGTAGTGGAAGTTGACGGGATTGAAGGCATTCAGACTCCAAATGGGTGTTGACAGAGGTAGGGGTCTGTGTTTCAAATGTGGAAGGGGGCTGCAAAGGTGCCCCACCTTCTTCAGCAATTACCCTTCTAGGAGGAGAGTCAGCTGGGGATTGATTGTCATCCGACGAGTTTGGATTAAGTTTCATCTCTTTTTTACGCTTATGCACCTCAAGATTGGGACGTCCGGCAGATGCCATCAAACGCGGTTCAACTGATTCTTGCCTTAGAAAACGAGCTAAGAATTCAGCCCTATACCTAATTGTTCTAGTGTTAACCTAGCACAAAAATGACAATTAATGATATTGTGGTCTGGGCCTAAGCAATTAACACAAAGAATATGGAAGTCCCTGTGTGGGATTTGTTTACCACAGTGGAGACAATTATTTAATTTATCTGACATGAGTCAGGTGAAAAAGAAAAGAGTTCCCCAATGGGGTATTTATCTTTCCAATGACAACTTCTCTCTGGTGTGGACTGATTGATGCACTAATATACTGCTTCAGGCTCCAGCAGGAAGAAAAGACTGAAGTGATGATGTAGGCTGGCTCCCTTTATACCTGAGTGTACTGACATCAATAAGGAGATCTGCCAGCCTGGGAGTCAAAAACAGTTTTGTCTGGTAGTCAGGCCAGCCAGAGGCTTTCACAGCAGGAAATCCCAACAGTCAGGACTGCAACAGTGAAGCACGAAGAACATCAACAGTTAGTATACTTCCTCCACAGACAGCCCCCACAATTACAGCTCATCTGTGTCTGTACCATACCTTTTGACTGTTCAGATTTTTGCATAATGTCCAGATTTTGTCTCATATTTTGGTCTGTTTTTCATAAAATTATGCTTTTCCTGACAAGTCACTGAGTTATTAAGTCAGAAAATAATGGCAGACATTTGAGTTTCAGACTTCATTCCCTTCAGAAGGTTCATGCTAATACAAAACATGTTATTCTATCATATTTTTAAGCATATAAGGGCAATATTTAAAATGTATCCCTATTTTGGGGGTTTGGTACCCCCCCATTATTTGTGGCTTTGTCCAGACTTCTTGCTTTAAGAGGCTGAGTTGCATGAACAATACATTGCAAAAGTATGAATTTTCTAAAATTGAATAAACAAATGAATTTATGAATAAATAAATACATTAAAAATAATTTTCAACAACTTCTTAGTGAAAGAATCAGGGAAATATTTTACTACTCCTCTTACATTCTTATATAATAAACAGAAAAACAAGTCTGCATAACATGCATTTTCTAAAGAGATGAAATCAGAAACTCAAATGCTTGTCATTATTTAGTAACTGTAAGTGTCAATGATTTACCAGAAAATCCCAAATTTTTCAATGAATAAACCAAAAATATGAGACAAACTCAGAGACATTATGTAAAATTAGGAACAGTTGGGCAGAAACTTAATTTGCTCTGCAAATTTGTTCACTGAGTATATCTTCGTGCCTGCCATAAGAATAACAACAATAATAATAATAATAATAATAATAATAATAATAAAAAGACCTTACCTCATTCCCTTGCTGCTGCTACTGCTCTCATCCACATAACTACCTACTCCTTTAGAGGCTTTCTACTAGTTATTGTCACACATCAAGGACTAGAAATCTCTCAGAGTTCACTGACCAGCATCTCCCTCATAGGGTGTCATTTGACTAGGGGTGCATTTCTGACTTTTATTTACTACTTTTTTTAAAGTAAAGAAATGGTATGTATTTATGTAACAATAAATAGATAGATAAAGAGCAGAAAGGCACTCCCTAGTCTATTCAGCCACCTAATTTGCCTGTGTGTAAGACCGGCTATGACTAGATCTGTAGCCAACAATCAGTGGGAGCAAGTAAACTAAGTACTACATATAGATCAATACATACAGAAAAATGTGTATGTGTAGCACATATTAATGGCATCCCTGCATTTCTACTTCAGTGTTTAAATGGAAAGTGATCTGTATGGGAGGGAGAGCTGCATTATGCACACAGTCATTTTAAAAAGGTCAAATATTTCTTAAAATGACTCTGGTGTGAAACATTAACAAACACAACTCAGCCAGGGGTGACACAGGATATAACTCCCGCAAAATATAACCCTAAAATAAGATTCACTCACAGGGGTGCACTGTGTCAACTGAGGGTAAATCCTGCATCATCCATGGGTAAGCGGTGACTATCCACTGGCCAGCTATAAAAACAGCTTTACAATTGACTTTGAGTTTTTTTTTTATTTTATGTATGAAATCTAGATGAAGGATTACCACTGCAGCGACTCATAGTTTACTGTTAGCGGATTTTCCAAAAATATGATAATTCATTTTAAAATATGAGAATTAATTTTATCACTCAAGACATGAGTTTTATTTTGTTGGCATGGGAGATGATGTTCACGTGTTTACTACAACCACTGTAACATTACTATCTAATATGGAACAAGAAAATGTCCGTTTATTAGTGTACCAGAGGTTTCTCATGTAAAACATTACAGTATTACTGTCATAAACTGACATATTCTATTTATGTGGGCCTAGAAGAGTGAAGACTGTAACATAAACCAGACATAACATTTTCCACGGACAGCCATATAAGCATGCACAAACGGAATGTAGCATTTCTTTTCTTCAATGAGTTACTGATACCCTAAAATCCATATGACACCTTCTAATGTTTCATCAGATAAACAGTAATTAACCCAACTATAACAAACATATGGTAAGTATGTATCAATTTCTAGTGAAGAAAATTTAAAGCATGACACATCAAATGAATTTTGTTCACATTACTTCACCATTAAGGTTAAAATACGTGAAATATAAAGAATTAGAACTACAATGATTTATTAGAAATAGCTCAAAATAGCTGCAAAACATGAGTAACAAGAACTGCACTGTGTCAAAGAAATGGCATAACTGCACAAGAAAGATTTTTTTTTTTATCCCACGCATATAACAGTTCAGTCCTCCAGCATTGCTTCCAAGCTATTGGTTGGGCAGGTGGTTCTTTCACAGTTCTGATGAAGCTGTTATTCTATAATTTACTGCTCAGAGAGAGCTTTTATCCCAGACTGCGCACTTTATAAAATGACCGTAAATCAGTGGCTCAGGCATCAGCAGAGCTGAAGTGAAACATTTAAAACCTTCTGCATATTTTGATACCATATTATTTTGACAAGTAAAAAAAAAAAACCTGAAACAGATTTTTTTTAGAACTGCCTCAGATAAAGCTAGAATAGAAGTCACTTAACTAAAACAGATGTCAATATTTTTTATGTTTTTGCCTGGATAAAAGTTAACAGATTCAAGAAGACTGAAATTTCATTCTACAGGTGAAAGATAAAACAATCAATATACACCGTGCTTCCTTAACTAAGCTTAACATAGCAAACCTGAGAACGTGTTTTGGTAATTCATCACACAAATGTCTAAGTATAGTCCTATTCATGTGTAAACCTAAATGCTCAGGAAGAAAGATGCAACATGACAGAACTGAAACACAAGAAGAGGTAAGGGGTCCAAAAGGGGTCAGCATATTACACTCTACAGATAGCATTGACTGCAGACTCAATTAAATCAGGTCAACAGACAACAGAGCACATGAGAACAATAAACAAATATATAAAATAGCAATAAACAAGTAAAACAGCTACTTTTACCCAGATTTAAGAGAAAGCTACTAACCTGCACTTTGAAACATATAGCAGCCAACATTTCATTAGCGAATAATATCACAAAGCAAACAAAGAATTTAGCTTATAAACATGTCTTCACTATCAGCTCACTTTGTCCAGTGAAATGCTGGAGTGACCATGACTTAACATCATTAACATTAAAAATTAATCTGTTAAGGGTCATGGGCTTAATGTGAACATAGTGCAACCACAAATGCATACACTGCTTTCTAGTAAGTATGGCACTAACACTGCTTTAAATTAACTGAGTACATATACAAACAAAGACATAGTAACTGGACAAGCACATTAGTTATCACAGACAATAAGCCTCCTTATTTTGTGAAGGAGCTGGCAATACAGCTTAATGGCATAAGACAGTTATCTGCTGAGTTCCGAAACAGCAATTGTAGTATGAGCGGCTAAAAACAGAACTCTGGGCTTGCTGTGCTTGTAACTTCCACTAATGCCTCCTACTGGTGACACATACGTACTACCACCCATGCTAGTAAACCATCCTGGTTTTGCAGTGAAATTACCAGGTGTGAACAGTCACCCAACCCAAAACTAAAACCAAATGTGGCGTCCCTCCCCTTGATTGAGCTTACTTTTGCTGCCCTTTCCCACCTCCAGTGTACCAGATTCTCTTGCATCCAGGTTTCTTAACAAACCCGGGTTGACTGGTGAAAATTCAGGTCTTTATACTTAGCTGATGGTGCCAGCTAGAAAATAGTGGACTTTTTTAACATTAAATGTTAACAGAATTAAAAGTTATTTAAGGAGACTTGAAACAGAAAAATGAGTTAAAAGGAAGGCACACGCAAATTTTTCGTAAAACTGTTATGAATGATTAAAGAACTGGACAGAAAGCAAATTAACATTTTATGTTACAAAAAATGAGTATGATACCAGAATACTGATATTTATTCTGAGGTGGTAATATGTATTAAGAAAGAGGTACAAATAAAGGTTATTAATAAAGTGACTGCAGTTCCAGGAAGGAAGCTGTGCACAGATAAACTAAAAGGCCATAAAATGAAGGTTATGTAATATATATGTACCACTGGATAGTGAAGACAGCCAAGTGCCTTTAACATAGACGTTACCATACTTGTAAGTATGGGGAGGGGGGTAGTATGGGTGGGGGACTCTTAAGTGCACTACCACAAAATGGAGTGGAGGATTAGAAACAAAACAGGAAGAAATACATCATTAAAGGAGAATATATTACTTAAAGTAGGTCTGCAAAACTTTGTTTAAGAGGTGACATGCCAAAGAAGTGAAGTAGGGGCAGCAAAAGATTACGTTTGGGAGTGAAAACTTTACTGTATGGAGAGTTGTACTATACAAAGTGGCTTTCTAGATTATAAAATCCTTGACATATATTTTGAGGAAGGAAGGAAGAAGTTGGGGAGTATCTTTAGGTTAAATCCAGAGGTGATTTTCTATGAAGGAAACATATTTTAAAGGAAAGGAAATAAAATTAAGGAAATATAGAATACCAGTGTTGAGGTTTCATCAAGCTTAAGAGTTGGCCTTGGGATTTTTGTACAGCGTAGCACACTACTCAACGTGGTGACTGTAAAAAATGCCTCAACTTCTCAAAGGCAGATGGATGGATATCTGGACGGGTTCCAACGCTCAAAAAATGGCATCCTGCAGGATCATCTCCAATGAAGGGGTCACCCAAAACTCCTATTTCTTATTCATGTAACAGAAGGAAGAATCAGTGTGCTGTTCAAAAAGGATCTAATTAGCTGAAGAGAGCTCCAATGAAAAGGCCGTTTGAGGAGAGGGATCAAAGAAAGTCAGTCACTAGTCCTGTTAACATTAGAGACTAAGACCTCAGTCTCCTCAGATTCCCTCTAACCAGAAGCACTTTGAGGAAGACGTAGGAAGTGCCCATCAGGGCCAGCCTTAGCTAAAATAAAGCCCAAGGCCAAGGGCTCAGTGATACACCACCCAATTTCATGCAGCCCTGTTACCTTCTCTCTAGTGTAGTTTCCAATCTATAGTGTCCCTCTCCCAGTACTTCACTGGCTCCTTTTGATCCAAATTAGCATAGTCTCCACTCTGAGGATCTGCTACAATCCTTAGCTCATCTCACTGTGGATAAACTGTAATTTCCATTGCTTGCACCTGCAGTCTCATTCCTTCATTCACCAGTGGTGGCTGGTGACTTCAAATCAAAGGGGGGCTGCAGAAGACAGCTGAATGGGTGGTGTCAATGGGAATGGGTGTGGCCAACTAGAAAGGGGAGGGGCTATGCTCAAAACCACAAAAACTGTTACTTTAATGAAATACTCTGCCCTGGGTGCCAAACCATCATTATGAGAGTCCAATCAAGACAAAATGAAGTGTAGAAGAAAAACATATTTCAGTCCATTGGCTGCATGACAGCTTACTTAATATCTAGATGGAAACAAAAAGGTTGTGAGGCATGAAAAAAATTAATTACTTTTAAATGCATTACTGGAATGCTAGTCAAAATCAAGTATAAGAAAAACAAGCAGCACTCAACTCAAACCACTTCTCCTTGTACTCCAGTTCTAATTCTAATTTATATTCAGCTTTATTAATGTACCAAGTAACATGCTGAAAGTAGCAATCTCTGTGATACCCCCACTTGTAAAAATGTTTCTTATCCAAAAAAGACCTGCTGCCTGACAACAACTATCTACTTGTTTCATGGGGAAAACATGATCAAAGTAAAAAATGAAAAGCAAACAGGAAACAAGCTCAATATACATTGCTTAAAGGATTACTGCACAGGATATGGACCACACATGATAGATTGGCATTCTGTTTAGTTTGCAAGTAAAGCCTGTAATGAGCTCTTAAAATAATGTAATCCTGTCCTTTATTACAAATATTGTCATATGCATTTCACTACCCAAGGCTTATATGTTACCTAGTTATGTAAGTATTCTCTGCATGGCAACAACAGAAAGGCTTATGTTGGCAATTCTTTAACAGTATGCTTATTAAAACTTACTTGCATCTTACAATCTCAGACAAGCTTACCAGATGGTCAATAAAGCACTGCTACTTAAACACAGAGCAACAGACACTTTCTGAATAATAATAAGCATAAATCAACAGTATAAAAATATGACAGAAACCAGAACATTCTGCAAAATCAAGGACAGATGAAAAACCATTGTAGTACTTGTGTCTACCTTGGATGGGGGGATATTCTGCACATTTACACTGCATAACTGTTCCTTGCCTTGCTTGGACACATCCAGAGTCACTACATGGGGGAGTGGGGTACAACAAGTATGTCACAATTTGAAATGTCTCTGGCTGACTGCGATGGCCCTGACACATTTGTCATACCTCTCAACCTCAGAGCAAGAAATCCTGACAAAGCCATACATAGAAGTGGGACAAAGGCCCAAAAATAAGGACAATTTTTAAATATTGCTCTTATAAACTTAGAAAGATAATAGAATAGTAGGTCTTGCATTAGTATGAATTTTCTGAAGGGTATGAAATCTGAAACTGAAATGTCTGTCATTATTTTCTAACTTCAGTCTTTAATGATTTGCCACTATTTTGCCAAAAAAATACAATTTTATGAAAAATGGACCAAAAATGTGATTCCGATATATAAAATAGCCACACAATACAGCTGGGAACCTGTCAAAGAAGGGACACTTTTCAATATTAGTACTGCTAACTTGAGCAGTTGACAAAATAAAATAATCTGCATGCATTTCTGAAATAAAAGTAATCTATAACTGATTATTACAGTTATTTATTAATTGTAAACCCTCCATGTTTGCTGCCAAAATTGCAATTTTGCGGAGGGATTATTAGGGGAAGAGCAACATTTTGAGCCAAAATTGGGGACAGTTGAGAGGTTTGGCTATCCCTAATTCTATAAAGCAATTTATTTGCATGTACCTCTTAACCTGTTAATGCAAGAAATCTGGACAAGGCCAAATATATGGGGGGAACATATAAACAGTACAAAAAATTGCTCTTGTATAAACTGAGACAGTTGATCAAATAACAGGTCTTGCTTTAGCATGCATTTTTTCTGAAGGTTATGAAGTCTGAAACTCAGTGTCTGTCATTATTTAGTGACTTCATTCCTAAATGATTTGACAGAAAACCACAAATTTTATGAGGAACAAATGAACAATAAGAAGCAAAAATCTATTCATTCTGCAAAAATCTGGACAGTTGAGAGGTATAGTTCAGCCGGGGCTGTTTTTGAGTTTGCTGCCCTTCCCCCCTCACAAAATCATGGTCAAATGGAGCCCCCCCTACAGCCATTCCAATGAACCATTACTTGGTTATTTCACCCCATTTACCATAAACACTAATGTGCATACTGCTTTACTTCTGCGATGATTTGGACTTCATTTAAAAGTTTTATTTTGCATTTTACAGCGCAAACACTAATAGATATCATATCTGCTAAACAAAGCAATGCAGTTTCACAATGAGGACAGACTTAGCATTAAAACTTCTCTGCCCTTGAAAACTCACAATCACTGAAACAGCATTGAAACCCACATTCAAAGAAAATACATTTTGCCAGTGGCAGATTAACTTTAGGTTTGGGCTGTTTTCAAATCACAGGCCCCTTGCACACTAAACATACACATGCTCTTTCATACACCTTCCTGATTGTATTAAATTATATTCCTTGAACAATACAGTACAGTTTTAGAGGGTGTTTTAAATTTATTGTTTTGAAATTTTTCCAGTAAACAATGAAACAAAATGCATGCACCAGTAATGACAAAACTGCCCAATTTAGAACATTTCCATCATAAAAGTCTACTCAAACTTCTACAGTCCAGCAGTATCAGTACATATGCACAATCTCTGAAGAAGTAAAAGTCATCTAAATAATTCCACATTAAAAAGATCTGTAACTAATGAAGAGGTTGCTGCTAGCAAACAACTTTGTATTTCATTGTTTCATCTACAAATAAAGTGCCTATTACCCTTGAGGAATAAATTGCCTATCTTACACTAAAAAAATGATAAGCTAGTAATATCACAGTAGGGAATGGATGGCAAACTGATAAGAGGTTCATAGTTACTAGGTATCTTCGCCAAAAAGGAGTGCAGCATCCACCCCTTTTGGAACACAGTACAGTATCAGCAATGCATCTATCTACTGTGGGAGTAGAACCCACAGCCTCCTGCATCAAAAGCAAGTATACTACCTGTTGTGCTATTAACCATGGCAGCTGACTCAGCATAAGCAGCACTAAACTTTTGCTCCCCTGCAGCTCTCAGCTCCTTGTAAAATCTACTCACTCAGTTGTATCTCTGAACTTTGCAGCACAAAGAAATCTGGAAAAAGCCAAAGTTTATTGTGTGTGTGTGTGTGTGAGGGGGGGGGGGCAAAAGCCCAAAAACCAGGGACACATTTTAAACATTGCTTGTATAATGTTGGAAAGTTGTTAGAATAAAGTGCTGTGTTACCACTATACATTTCACTGCCAAGCCTTACACCCAGGACCCTGTGCAAAACAGTCAGAGCAACATACCACTATACCAAATCAGCTGTTTTGTGAAAGAGGAAGACGGAAACTTAAATGGCTACCATTTAGTGAATTCAGTTCTCACCATAGCACAGCTGTCAACCTCTTAGCACAAAACACCTGAACAAAGCCAGTAATGGGTGAATACAGCCCCCAAACATTCAGTGAATTCAGTTCTCACCATAGCTCTCAACCTCTTAGCAAAAAACACCTGGAAAAAGCCAGTAATGGGGGAATATAGCCCCCAAACATATTCAGTGAATTAAGTTCTTACCATAGCTCTCAACCTTAGCACAAAACCTGGATGAAGCCAATAATGGGGGAATACAGTCCCAAAAATAGGGACAAATTTCAAATATCCATTGTATACACTTAGAAAATTGCTAGAATAAAAGCTTTTGTGTTACCATGCACTTTCTGAAGAATATGCAGTCTGATATTCAAATGCGTGTCATTTTTAACATTTGTTAATCAGGAAAGTCTGACTTGGAACAAAAGCTAATTTTTAGCAGAGGCCCGGGGAGAAACACTCCAGACAGACACATGTCTTTGTAAGATGGGAGGACACAAAAACAGGGAGGGCATACAGACTCCACACAGAAGGTAAGGCACCCCAGCCAAGAATCAAACCAGAGAACATGTAGCTGTCAGGCAGCAATAACTGCACCAATGCACTACTGGCTTTGCAAGGACACAAAAATACAGAAACCACAGATTTTATTTGGAACAGAACAAGTATGAGGGATAAATCTGCAACATTTTTGCAAATAGTGGTGAGTAGGGAATTCAGGCTCTTGCCACCTGGGCTCAAGGTACAGGGTTCAAGCCTTATTCTCTACCTAGGGCATTTCCCACACATACACACACACACACGCGCACACACACACACACACACACACACACACACACACACACACACACACCCTACCTGGGACAGGTCTGTTCACTGCAACACTAAATCCTTCCACAGCTTCATCTGTTGGAGCATTAAATCCTTCCACTCGTTCATTGGAGCACTGCAAGCCTGTGAGATGTCCTTCCCCGATGAGCCTGCCGACATTGCAGTCTGAGTCTGATCCCTTTCCAGTGACAGTCTATGCAGTTACAACTGCATAAACTTCTGGGATCTCTGCATTTGAATGCTTCTTAATTCGGACTGCTGCTGAGACAGTCTGTGCATGCTCCAGACTGTCTCAGCAGCAGTCTGGATATTGGAAATTCTGCTAGTGCGCATGCGCAAATGTCCACTATTTGTGATCTTTTTTTTCTTTTCTTTTCTTTCTTTGAATTTTCTTTTCTCTTCTTTCTTTTTTTACAGCTGGGGGGGCTGCAGTCCGGCAGTCCAATAGCCCCTGTCATTCACTACCAAAACCTTGTATCCAGAAATGACATGTACTTATCAAATTCCCCAGAACAACTAATAAATCTTTAACATCATGCAACAAAGCAGTACTTTCATACTAATTTCTTGAATTCTTTTCACTATATCAAGCTTCTCTAAAGAATCATCAGGCTCACAATCAATTTTACATTTGACCTGTAACATTTCACACAATACTGCATTATTTTTGACCACGTGTATAATAGTTCTTTTTTTTTTCCAAAATCTCTTTATTTAAATTTTTTTTTTTTCCAAATAATAACAATACAGTAACTCAAAAACACAAATAAACATTACAAATACATATCTAAAGAAAACAGACAACAATCTTGTTCCAAGAAAATTATATATATATATATATATATATATATATATATATATATATATATATACACACACACTAGAAGTCACTACATCGTCAAGTAGAGTATGAGAATTCTTATGTTCATTTGGTCTCATAAGGGATAGTGGAATGGGGTTAGTCTATATAGAAAGTAAAGATAGAAATTCAACCATTTATTGTAAAACATCAGAATTCTTTATTATTATCAAACTATTGGCAAATGAAAAATCAATCACTGACTGAAGAAAATAAGAAACTAGCCATTGAAAATACAATCAAATTCATTCCTTTCAAGAAGCTGTTATATACACAAATTATGGTAAATAACAATCTATATTATACCTTAACTAAATTAAATAAATTCAATCCTAACTTTTCGCCTATATGTCCCCATTGTCCGGATCAAACAGCTGATATTTTACATGTCATGTGGAACTATACTAAGATACACAACTTATGGTGTTCCTTGAGAGTAAGATTAGAGAAGATGGGATATGAAAAATCAACCCTTACATGGGAGACAGCTATATTGCACATTAACATCAATCAACTTCCAAAAATATTAAAACATGTCTTTATTACGATGTGTGCCCTTATTAAATTATTTATTACAAAGAATTGGAATGTCATGTCACCAATTACATGGGAAAATTTTAGCAATCTTGCTATCAAATATATCTCATCTCACAAATTAGTTTATTCAAAAACAAAAAACAAACGCTTCTTCTTCTTCTTCTTCTTTTCGGCTTTATCCCGGTTAGGGGTCGCCACAGCGGATCACCTGTCCGCACATTGAATGGCAGTGGAGTTTTTACAGTGTCGAGTTGCCAGCCCGGCGCCCAACCTTCCACAGAAGGCACACTCACACGCACACCTACTACCAAAAATATTGGGTTACTTACTAGATATAATTCTTGACAAATAAAATTCGCCCACAAATTGACATGAAAAGCTAACCTTTTAATAAGAAATGAATGTAGTATAACCAGTTTTCTTGCATCTTCCCCCTTCTCTTAGTATATATGTATTTAGATATTTTCCCTAACCATACAATAGTTCTAAGAATAATATTTTCTGTAAATTGCAGACCAGATAACTTTTAATGAGCTCAGTTAGCAATCTGTTTACCTGTAAATTAATCATACACTTGCCAGCCATATTGGCTTGCCTAGTGTTTTATAAATGCACATGAAGAAAACTTAAAATGAGCACAAACAGTATTTAATTTGCAGATGAGTACAACACACCAGAGTCTCAACAAATAAGCCCATAAGGCACAACATCACAAAACCTAATGTACTGGTCATAGATAACTCCATTGTGAGACACATGAATGTTCCCCTCACCAGGCTGGAAAAGGAGGGGGTTACAATTAACTGCCCTTCAGGTGTCAAGATCTGTCAAGTCACTCAACCACAAGTACCAGTATGATTCTGTCATAGTCCATGTGGGGGTGAATGACTTGAGACATACCTCAGTGGAGTATATGAAGAAGGACATGATGAGCTCTCAGATTATGTGCTACAGGCAGGTATAAGCCTAACCTTAAGCAGCAGTCTACCTTCTCCAAGGATGATGCCACGATACAAACAAAAAATGATTGGCTTTAACAATTCTCTTAGCTTCTGGTGTCAGTCCAAGGGGATACAATATTTGCCAGCCTGGGAAGATATGGTCAACAGGCCATGTTGCTTGTCTCCTTGAGGCTTTTGGATAAAGGCAAAGGCACTGGACACCCCTATTGTGCCTTTTTTAGGCAGTGCCAAAATAACCAAGCTCCTAACATAACAACAGCCTCTCTAGATAAATCCAGGGTACTGCTGCTTAATGCTAGGAGTCTAAACAAGAAACTACACTCCCTCGAAGCACTCATCACTTTGAAAGATGCTGACATCTGTGCAGTCATTGAGACATGGCTCAAAGGCACAGAAAGAACCCTGGGTGTGCAGGGCTATAACACCTTTCATACATTCAGACCATAACCTGAGAGTGAAAGAACCAAAGGAGGACCTGTATCCATCTGAATTAAGGTAAATACACATTGAGACTGGTCAAACAGAAAGTACAGTTTTGTACCTACCATAAATGTAGATGTTCGAGGATCCACATTGCTGCAGTCCTAACTATTGGGTAGTCCGCTGTCCAGTCGGCCCGAATACCAAAGTATATGGCTGACGTCGGTCAGGGCGCATTAGACTGACGTCAGTACGTCAGGGTACTAATGCGCATGACCGACGCCATATCCTCAGTCTTTTCTTGCCCCAGATGTCAGAAGACCCTGAAAAGATAAGGCCAAAAACCAAAAACTCCCAACATATCTGCACCAAAATATATATATATACAAAATATACAAAATTAGCAGAATATAACCTCACCTACACAACCACCCCTAAACACAGAGGGGAAGGAGGGAGGGTAAATTGACTGCAGCAATGTGGATCCTCGAACATCTACATTTATGGTAGGTACAAAACTGTACTATGTTCTTCATTCCACATTGCTGCAGTCCTAACTATTGGGTAGAATCCCAAAGCAGAGGTAAGGGAGGCTGGCAAATCATAAGGAAGCAGGAGCTGATAACATGCCTTGCAAAATAGCTGTGGCAAAACCAGCCCTAGACTTAGAGTAGAGAGGAAGGTGGTAATGCTTAGAGAAAGTATGCACTGAACTCCAAGTAGCTGCCTCCAAAATATCCTTAGTTGCCACCCCTTAAAAAAGCTGTTGAAGTGGCAGTAGCCCTAGTGGAATGATGCCTAATCCCAGCTGGAATCTCCTTGCCATGATGGGAATAACAAAATGCAATGCAAAACCCAATCCACCTAGAAATAGTTTGTTTTGACACAGGCTTGCCCTGAGAACTCAAAGCAAAAGAAACAAACAACTGCTGAGACTGCCTAAAATCCTTAGTCCTGCTCAAATAATAACGCAATTGCCTGTGTACATCTAAAGTGTGCAAAATCTTTTCCCTTTATTTTGGGGATCTGCATAAACGTAGGCAAATGAATAGTTTGGTTTAAAGCCACACTAGAAACCACTTTA
Organism: Protopterus annectens; assembly: GCF_019279795.1. NCBI lineage: Eukaryota > Metazoa > Chordata > Ceratodontiformes > Protopteridae > Protopterus > Protopterus annectens. The sequence continues at coordinate 7,114,808 of NC_056751.1, forward strand.
GGCATAAAGGAAGGATTAGTACGTAATGATACCCTATCCTTATGAAAATCAAAAAGGCTCAACCGCCATAAGGGCCTGTAACTCAGAAACCCTTCTTGCAGAAGTAATGGCCAACAAAAAGCAGTCTTCCATGACAAGTATTTCAGTTCAGCAGTAGCTGCAGGCTCAAAAGGTTGTAGAGTAAGTTTCTCCAACACAAAATTGAGATCCCAAGCAGGAGTAGGAGCTCTACGTGGGGTCTTATATTCTTTGCCCCTCTAAGAAATTGCTTGAACAAAGGATGTGAAAACAATGGTGGGTCACAATCATAGTGAGCTGAAATTGCTGCAGCATGAATCTTAATGGAAGAGAAAGACAAACCTTTGTCCAATAACTCAGTAAGATATTGAAGAGCCACACTCAAATTAGGCTCGAAATCTCCAAATTCTTTGCTGCAGTCCAAAATAAAAATCTCTTCCATTTTTCTGACACTTTCCTTGTACTAGGTCTTCTGGCTTCCATAATCACATTTAAAACTTGTTGAGGAAGTTGAGACCTGCTGTCTTTCAAAACAGAATATGCCAGGCTGTTAGATGAAGAGAGTGAAGCTTGACATTGAGCAGACGACCGTCCTTCTGAGACAACAGATGTGGAATCAAGGGTAAAGGCCATGGAGGCTTCTTTACCAGACTCCTCAGTAATGGGTACCAGTGCTGCCGAGGCCAATCTGGAGCTATTAAAATCATCCTTGGCTTGTCTTGTCTGACTTTTAGAAGCACCTTTGGAAGAAGAGGCAGAGGTGGAAACGCATACACATGAAGATTTTTCCAACTGAAAGAAAGAGCATCCACTTTCCAAGCTGTGTGATGAAACCTCTGTGCAAAACTTTGGCAGCTGGTGGTTCAGTGGAGAAGCGAACAGATCTATGTCTGGAGTTCCCCAGGACACTGTCCACTCTTGCAATACATGATGATCCAGTTTCCACCGTGGGGATCCATGATTTGTCTGCTTAACACATCTGCTAAGGAGTTCTGTGCTCCGGCAGAAACCTTGCCTGAAGAGTTAGTTGCAAGCTTAGCGCAGTCTCCCATAAAATCATTGCTTGCCTGCACAATGGGTAAGAATGTGTTCCCCTTGTTTGTTGATATACCACATGACAGTTGTGTTGTCTGTTAGAATCAACACCTGCCCTGGAAGAAGTAACTCCTTGAAAGCCATTAATGCAAACTGGACTGCTAACATCTCCTTCATGTTGATATGTAGATGCTGTAGTCTGGCAGGCCACTTGTCTTGTATCCATTTTCCATTTAGATGAGCTCCCAAGCAATGTCTGGGGCATCGGTCGTCAGAATTTGACTCGCCTCTGGCCGGGTCACAGTGGGTCCCTGGTTTGGGTGCAATTCCTGGCCCCCCCACAAAAATCCTTTTGAATGCAAGGTATTATTTGAATGACAGTGTCCAAATCCTGGCAGTGCTGTGTCCATACATTTTTGAGATACCATTGTAGCTTCCTCATATGCAGTTTGGCATTGGGAAGCACCAGAATACAAGATGCCATGAACCCTAAGGCTTGAAGGACTGTCCTTGCAGTCAGCCCGGACTGAAGAGATAGTTGATGGAAGTAACTGGAAAGATTCTTTTGTTTGTCCGGGGTTAAAAAGGCCATCTGGGCTGCTGTATTCAGTCTCACGCCCAGAAAGCACATGTCTTGAGAGGGTACTAGACTGGACTTTATTTCGATCACAGAATACCCTAGGCATCTTAGCACTGCTATGACATATTCCAAATGCTGTAGAAGGTCTTCCTTTTCTTGAGCCAGTATCAGGCAATCGTCCAAGTAAGGATAGATTTGAATTCCTTTTAGCCTGAAGTAAGCTATCACTGGAGCCAGAACCTTTGTGAATACTCTGGGCAGTAGATAAGCCAAAGGGCAATGCAGAGAACTGATAATGAGAATTTCCAGCTCGAAAACGCAGATACTTTCTGCAACTTAGTCTTATAGGCACATGAAGGTAAGCTTCCTTGAGATCTAAAGTTACCATCCAGTGATCCTTGCCCAGCAGAGGTAAAAGCTGTTGTAACGTCAACATTTTGAACTTGGGAATGTCCAGATAAGTGTTGAGGATAGATAAATCCAAAATTGGTCTCCACGTGTTCCCCTTCTTCGGTACTAGGAACAGGCGAGAATAAAATCCTAGGCCCCTTTCTGGCACAGGAACCGGCTGAATGGCCCCTATTTGGAGTAACTGAAAAATGTGCTTGTGAGCCTCTTGTCTTTGTAGAGGAGGAATGTCTGGCATGCCTTTGAAAGGAGGCAAGGTATGGAAATAAAACCTGTAACCGTGGTGAATGATATCCAGAACCCATTTGTCTTGGGTAATTAAATCCCAATTTTCTTTGAAAAGAGACAGTCTTCCTCCTAGAGGTGCCGCCAGGCGAGAAGGTACTGGCAGCTGAAAAGGCAGGTCATTGGGTCTGCTTACGAAAGGACTGACCCCTGCCCTCACCAGAAGTCTGAGCAGGTGAACTCCTGTCCTAGGCCTAAAAGCACCTTGAGCTCTGCCCCTACCACGCCTAGACCTACCCCTAGACTGGGAATCATAAGCAGGATAAGTCCATCCCTTAGCAGGCCAATTTCTACTAAACTTGGAGGCTGCACCTGCAAAAATCTCTAACAGTTTGCATAGACTTAGCCTTGTCCTCCATCTTCTTTAAAACTGCTTCCACAGGCGAACCAAACAACACATCAGACTGTAAAGGAGCATCCAAAATCCTTGTCTTAACATGCTCAGCTAAGTTCTGATCTCTCAACCAGGCATGCCTACGAAGAACAGAACCAGTGGCAGCCACCCTGGAGGAGGCCTGCACAGCATCAAAACCACATTGCAAGGAATGTTTACCCACTTGTTCAGACACATGAACCAAATCCTGCAACTCTTTACACTCAATACCTTCCGCCAGAGCATCCACCTTAGATTTCAACTGTGAAAGAAGATAATTCTGATATTTTAACATGTGAAACTGACAATTCAACGCTCTCATGGCTAAAGTGGAAGAAGTATACACTTTCTTTCCCCATCTATCCAAAGCCCTTGCCTCTTTATCAGGTGGGACAGGATTTTTAACAACTGTGGCCTTCACACCTTTAGGCCCCTGAGAGACAGTTTCTGTGTCTGCCCTAGGACTCTTAAAAGATACCTATGAGCCTCAGGCACCCTATAATACCTATCCGGTTTAACTGGGGCAGGAGGCAAAGAATCAGGGTTCAGGGAAGCCTCTGCAAAACATCTTCCACCACATTCAAAACAGGAGGTATAGCCAAAGGCCTGTGCTGGGGTAAAACAAGAATTACCTAAGCCTATTCCCGGAATCAGAGAAATCTTGACCTTCCCATTTAAAATGCTCCCTCATGGAATGCAGAGTCTCTGAAAATGAAAAATCCTCAGGAGGAGAAGCTGAAGGAGTAGAATCATCCACATCAGAATCAGAATAAGGAGGATACTCCTGCAAGTCTTCCACAGAAGACTCAGAAGCCTCAGAACATTGCTCAAAACTCTCAAACTCAGATTCCACCCTAGGCCTCTTATCAGGAGGGGCATAGAACCCCTTATCATAGTAATCAAATCTTCTGCCATTTTAAGCATATGTTTCTTAGGTACAGAACCTGAAATGGTAGGAGAAACCCCCACTGAAGCAAACTCGCCCTGCCCTCAAAGAAGCCTTTGGAAACAGAAGGGAGGCTCTGACCACCTTGGGAAGAGAGGGAAGAACAGCCACCTGAGAAGCCCCTCAGCCTAGCCTACCTCCTGAGAAGATACATCCTGTAACAGTATAGTTTCTGCCTGAGACTCCATGGAAACACCTGGCAAAACCTCCGGCTCCACTGAGTTTCTAAAGAACCGACGTCTGGGACTGTCGGTTCCTCAACTCTAGGCTTTGCTGTTTTATCCTTGCGCTTTTGAGGAAGCGGGCCGGAGCATCCGACGGCATTTTATAATTACAACGCTTCCCAAACACTAACCTGGCACAGTCTAACCTTCTCTTAATAGTGCGTTTGTTAAACCTAGCACAAGAGCGGCATCCAACAACGCCGTGCTCAGGCCCTAAACAAGGTATACACAAGGTATGATAATCCCTATGAGGTATCTGTTTCCCACAAGAAATACAGTTATTCACTTTTTCTGACATCCGGTAAAATACTGAGGCAAGAAAACCAAAATATTCCTAACGGGTACTTAGCCAACTTTGATTCGGTCTGAAACTCTGGCTTCAGAAACTTTCAGAACGCCAACCTGCACTCGCAAAATTGCTTCTGCATCGGACCATGCGGCAAAAGACTGAGGATATGGCGCCGGTCATGCGCATTAGTACCCTGACGCACTGACGTCAGTCTAATGCGCCTGACCGACGCCAGCCTATACTCTGGTATTCGGGCCGACTGGACAGCGGACTACCCAATAGTTAGGACTGCAGCAATGTGGAATGAAGAACATCTCTCAAACTCAGGTTCCACCCTAGGCATCTTATCAGGAGGGGGCATAGAACCCCTTATCATAGTAATCAAATCCTCTGCCATTTTAAGCATATGTTTCTTAGGCAAAGACCCTGAAGTACTAGGAGAAACCCCCACTGTAGCAAAACTCGGCCTGCCCCTCAAAGAAGCCTTGGAAACAGAAGGGGAGGCTCTGACCACCTTAGGAAGAGAGGGAAGAACAGCCACCTGAGAAGCCCCCTCAGCCTAGCCTACTTCCTGAGAGGATACATCCTGTAACAGTAAAGTCTCTCCCTGAGACTCCAAAGAAACACCTGGCAAAACCTCCGGCTCCACTGAGCCCTCTAAAGAACCGACGTCTGGGACTGTCGGTTCCTCCACTCTAGGCTTTGCTGTTTTGTCCTTGCGTTTTTTAGCTGAAGCCGGCCGGAACATCCGACGGCATTTTATAATTACAACGCTTCCCAAACACTAACCTGGCACAGTCTAACCTTCTCTTAATAGTGCGTTTGTTAAATCTAGCACAAGAGCGGCATCCAACAACGACGTGCTCAGGCCCTAAACAAGGTATACACAAAGTATGGTAATCCCTATGAGGTATCTGTTTCCCACAAGAAATACAGTTATTCACTTTTTCTGACATCCGGTTAAATACTGAGGCAAGAAAAAACCAAAATATTCCCCAACGGGGTACTTAGCCAACTTTGATTCGGTCTGAAACTCTGGCTTCAGAAACTTTCAGAACGCCAACCTGCACTCGCAAAATTGCTTCTGCATCGGACCATGCGGCAAAAAAGACTGAGGATATGGCGTCGGTCATGCGCATTAGTACCCTGACGTACTGACGCCAGTCTAATGCGCCCTGACCGACGTCAGCCATATACTTTGGTATTCGGGCCGACTGGACAGCGGACTACCCAATAGTTAGGACTGCAGCAATGTGGAATGAAGAACATTGACTCTTTTGAGCTACTCCATGTCCAATTAACTATAGGCAGGGCTAGCAACAGAGCCCTCATCATGAAACAGGAAAAGGATACAGCATACCTGGACTTACTGGAGTCATTTGCCATACAGACCAGCACCTTACTCATGGGATATTTTAATTATCCTACCATAGACTTGGAAACATTTACAACCACAAACATACTGGGTCCAAGGTTCTTGGAATTTGTCAATGCAAATGCAAATGCTCTGGAACAGCTAGTCAGCACACCCACAATAGGCTCAAATGTCCTGGACACAGTAATCACTAATATGGGAGACTATTGCACCCCCCCCTCCCCATGTGATGTCCTCCCTAGTAAGACCGGACCATAAATCAGTCTCATTTTAGTAACTATAACACTGGATACCCCAACAAGTTCAAAAGCACTTAAGAATTTTTCAAAGAGAAATGACCTCCTTCTAAGTGATGGTATAAGAAATTTCAAAGCTCCCTCAAATGAAGATAACACAGAGTCCTATGCAGAGGTGTATACCAATGTCTTGTTTAGCCACTTAAGCAGTTGTATATAATCGGCTGTACCTGACCAGATTAAAACCAGGTCTGGCTGAAAAAAGCAAGCCATCCTGGTGGACCCCTAGTATAAATAGGCTATACAGCAACAACAGAAAAAAACTAATGTCCAAGAATAAGAGGGATCTGGCTCAGTAGGGGAAGAAATCCCTCTCTAGCTTAAACAAATTAGAGATCTTGTCAAGTCCTCCAAAGCTAATTACAAAGCAAAAATGACTTCCCTAGCTAAGGATAATCACAAGGCGTTCTTTAACTATGTTGAAATCTACAAGGGAACACCCAGATATGCATTGAACTAGTTGTGGGTGACACTGCCCATACTCAACCAGAGGTAATAGCCAACCTGCTAGTTGACAGATTTGGAGCAAACTTCACCCGCCTGTCCCCTCCAGTCATCCCTCAAAGTATACCTGCCACCATTCCTCAGCCTATTATCTCAAGACAGCAGGTCATCTTGGCACTTTCCAAGGCCAGAAACATGGCATCAGTGAGACCAGGCAACATCCCAGGTTGACTTTTAAACAATATAAAACATGACCTAGCAGACCCACTTGAATACCTGTTCATCCACAGCCTGCAGACTGGCTATGTTCCAGCAGAATGGAGGACAGCAACAGTAATCTGTCTGCACAAAGGGGAAGCATCAACTGACCTGGGAATTATAGGCCCATAAGCTTGACTAGCGTCATCTGCAAGGCCATGGAAAGAATCTTTATGGACCTTATTAACAAGCACATAGGTAACCTCCAAACTCTGGACCCAACCCAGTTCGGATTTGTTAAAGGTAGATCATGCCTGCTAAACATGGTTGACTTCTTCAAGAAAGTCACCAATACCCTGGACAAGGGAAATAAAGTGCATACCACCTATCTAGACTTAGATATGGCATCTTACACAATTCCCCACTCAGTTATAATGCAGAAACTCTCCTAATTGGGAATTAACTCCTACATTACCAGATGGGTAGCCAACTGGCTCACCAACAGGACACATATAGTAAACTCTCAGTTAACCAGCACCCATGGGGATTGGTAGATGCAGGATAACTGTAGTTTCTGGTTGCTTGAGGGTTACTATTAAAAATAGGCCTGACTAATACTGTGCTCTACACTATTTATTTGGTTTGACTTGTTCTTAGGTTAGGGAGAGAGGGAATTTATTCATATCTTCCTTTTTAAAACTCTAAAACTCTAAAAACTTAAGGTATGTTTCTGCGGGGGGAGGGGGGGCAGAAAGTGCAACACATGAAAATTGTACTGTATTTCTTTGATTTTTTTTTTTCTGGTTGCTTGAGTTACGGTTAACTGAAAGTTTACTGTACTGTCAAAGTTGGTGAATTCACCTCTAGCAAAAGTCCAGTCACCAGTGGTGTACCACAGGGTTCTGTGTTGGGCCCCTTACTGTTTGGAATTTATTTCTCAAAAGTCCAGACAAACTCGGATGGTCCATGGCTCAACTAGTTTGCTGACGATTGCAAACTGGGACAATCACTGAGTCTCTCAAAGATGTTAATATACAGGGTTAATGCAGACAAATGACTGATGCCAAGGCCATGGATTAAAGTTAAATGCAAAAAAAAAATGCATTATTATCACATTTGGGAAAGCTGACATCCCTGCAAATTACATTATAGACAGTACCCCCTAAGTAGACCCAGTGGTACGTGATCTGGGTACTCAGGTTGATAGCAATCTGAAATTTAACCACCACATATCCACAGTAGCAAGAAAATCCTTCTATGTGGTGCATCTTATAAATAAAGGCTTCACATCTAGATCTAAGGATATTATAACTCCATTATACTTGACCCTTATCAGACCAATAACTGAGTACAATGCTCCCTTTTGCATGCACCTCACCAGACACCTGCAACAACTGGAGAGAGCACAGAGGTTTCTCACCAAGAAATTACAGGGGTACACAAAACAAGTCTTACATGGAAAGACTGAAAGCCCTGTCATTGTATTCTGTCTCCTACATGTTGCTAAGGGGTGACCTGTGCCTGGATACATAGTCATAAATCAAACTGCAGGAGGGTCACTCGCTCAAGGGATCTTAACCTAACCTCTGACATGAACTGATCATGCTGGAGAGACAGATACATCTCCCAAAGACTGCCATTTCTCTGGAACAAGCTTCCAGTTCACGGGAACACAGCCCCTCCCTGACCCTTTGCAAATGCAACCTAGATAAATGGATGGGTGACTGCAAAGTCACTCCTGGGGTGGTGCCCATGTCCCTCCTGGACAGAGGAAGTTGGCATTAACTAAAAATAGACCCTTACCTCTGCGAACTTCACTCACCTAACCACTTACAACTGGGGCAACTCTGGATAAATATGGCTTGGCTTGTAAGGACTCTAGGGTCATTAGCCCAGTAACCATATACGAAACTATGAACATTAATTCAAACAGGCTGACATTCCATTGATATTCTCAAAATGGATCAATTCCCTACTCCCACTCTGTGACTCATGACTCATGCACATGGAAATAGGACACAATGATGTGTGTCTAAATGAGGCAGTTGTTAACCCTTCAATATATCCACATGCACAATGATTACTCTGAAGATATGCAGCATGTTTCGATCAGTAATATTCTATTAGCAAAATCCCATTGAGGTCATACCCACATCAATCTTTTGTGCATTAATGTTCCTGAGTTTTAGCAGCACCAACACTTTCCACTGATATTAAGTCACGCTAGATAGTACTCAGTGTTGGGACACTTGTACGTATGTAATTATTATCATAAAAATATCTGGGTTGCTTCAATTTAAAACCACCACCCCTACTAAACCACTATTTACATGGGTATACAAACAGTGCTCAAATCTTCAACCAGCACACGTTGCATTCAATATGCTTACTACAAATGCACCTAGCAGTAAACTATATTATTTCTGTAATTTACTTACAGCTCAGCACTATTTAACTGAGCATTTAGATGGGAAGCAATATGTACCACCTTCTGAAAATAAGTCTTGTTTATATTCACTTATGAGTTTATTCATTATTCAACAATCAGTTGATTGATTAATTACTTAACTATGTAAATAACTGGTAACTGTCCTTTTTCTGCAAAATCCAGGCCAGGAGCAACACTGCTTAAAAGCAACTGACAACCTAAAATGTTACATACAAAAATGTTACATTTAATGGGAAAAACAGATGCATAAAATTAAGATGACTGTATAAAGGTAAAATGTGACACATATGTAGTTAGTAAGGTGGCAATATGACAAAAATGAAGCAAATAACTAAAAAGTTTAATGATATAAGACACATTTAATGCATCTGACAGTGATTTTAAGAATAAGAAAGGCAAATAATGATAATATATGTTGGGTAGATATGAAGGTAGGAATTAGAATGCATTTTTGCAATAACTTCACTTTTGTCTGTTCACGGTTACTTTATACATGTGACCTTGGCTGTTTCTATCCATTAATTTGCAGCCCCAGCACACATACCCAACAGTACACAGGGTTCCTTCACAAAAATGATGATTTGGCTCTCACTTTCTTGTTGATTTAACACATTCTTGTGGTACTGTCTGTTCTGATTTGCAATGCTTTGCCCAAGATATTTTTGGAAAAGCCAGTTTCTTCTATGTCACCAGTAAATATTCCGGCCTTCTTACTGGTCTGCAGATTCAGAGGTTCTGTCAGTAATTTTTTCCAGATGTGAATAAAAAAGAAGTTATGTACTCACCATAACGTTCCATGTTTGTAGTTCATCTCATCCTTCACTAGGCCTATTTATAAACTGGAACTCTTCTAGTTGGCTCGTGGCTAGGAAGGTATCCCATGGTGCACCAGTACAACCCCCAGATCTTGTTTGCTGCTAACTAGGAGAGATAATAACAAATATACAAAGAAGCCAATGCTAAAAGGTCTCCATAAAAAAAAATAATAATATTTTTCTGTCTCCAGGTACTTCCAAGCTGGGGGTAGGTGGGTGGGTTCGTAAGAATGAAGGGTGAAATGGACTACAAACATGGAATGTTATGGTGAGTACATAACTTCTTTATGTTCTGTACATACATATGGGACAGCATCCCTAGCGCCTTATTCTTGAGTGGCTCAAGGAAATATACTCTTGAGTACTAATTCCAAATTATTCAGCTTTGCCCGAGGACACTTTGGAAAGCGGTGGCAATATATTTTTGTTTTATACTCTTGAGTACCATGGAACCAAATGAAGCAGTCTTGCATATGGAATTAGAAGAATGCAGGAGGCCATGAACCTCAAGGCTTGCAGAATTTGTCTTGCAGATAGCAGGGTTTTTGTGGCCACCTGTTTGAAGTAAGTTACCACATGAATTTGCTTTTCTGGCATAAGGTAAGCCATCTGGGCAGTTGTATTTAAGCTTGCACCCAGGAATGTAATTTTTTGAGAGGGTACCAGTTGTGATTTCTTTTTCTGTTTAAAGTGTACCCTAGACAAGTTAGAACCCTTTTTACAAATGCCAGATGTTTTAGAAGAATGTCCCTGTTTTCTGCCTGAATTAGACAATCGTCCAGGTATAGATATATTTGAATATTTCTTTGCCTGCAAAATGCAATTACTGGAGCCAGGCACTTTGTGAAGACCCTGGGCACAGTAGATAAGCCAAAGGGCAGTGCAGAGAACTGGTAATGCAAGTAGCCTGCTTTGAAGCGGAGGTATCTTCTGCAAGATTCCCTGATTGGGATATGCAGATAAGCCTCTTAAGTCTAGAGTTACCAACCAGGCATCTTTGCCTAGCATAGGAAGTAACTGTTGAAGAGTCAGCATCTTGAATTTTGGAATGTCCAGAAATGTGTTTAGAGTAGATAAGTCCAGAATTGGATGCCATGATTTGTCTTTTCTGGGTACCAGGAAAAGTCTTGAATAGAAACCTTGTCCCTTGTCCTCTTCTGGTACTGGCTGAATAGCCCCCATGTTCATGAGGGACAGTACTTGTTTCTGGGCCTCTGTCCACTGATTTTGGGGCAGGTCTGGCCATCCATTTGGGATTGGCAACGTGTGGAAATGAAATCTGTATCCCTGGGATACTACATTTAAAACCCATTTGTCCTGGGTTATAAGTTGCCAGTTTCTTGCATGAAGTGCCAGTTTTCCCCCCAAAGGGGCGGCTAAAAGGTAAGTGCTTGGTAAGTGTAAAGGGACGTCATTGAGACTGCTTACCATAGGGAGGTGTCTTGTTTCCAGATTTGGAGGAGGCGGCACCCCATTGTTTTGTTCTAAAAGTCCCTTGTGACTGAAATCTGGAGCCTTTGGAATGTCTGGGTTTGACTTGAGTGACTCTTGAAGGAACTGGAAAGGACCAGTTCTTAGTAGGCCAGTGCCTACTAAATCTTGGAGGTTGTACTTGTAAGAAATCTTTCACAGTTTGCACAGATTTAGCTTTATCTTCCATCTTTTTTAAAACTTCTTCAGCCTTATTACCAAAGAGACGGTCCTGTTGTAAAGGAGCATCCAACAATTTTGCTTTAACATGATCAGGCAGAGTTTGCTCTTTGAGCCAAGCATGACTTCTTACCACATACCCAGTTACAGCAGCCCTGCAAGAGGCCTCTAAAGAATCAAAACTACATTGCAAAGTATGTTTTCCAACTTGTTCAGCTGAATGCAATGGCTCCTGTAAATCTTTATTTTCCACACAGTCAGAAATTAACATCATTTTCTGTTTAAGCAGTCCCATGATATGCTGTTGATATTTAAGCATATGAAATTGACAGTTTAAAGCCCTGATTGCCAAGGTTGCAGAAGTGTAAACCTTCTTACCCCATCTATCCAGTGCCCTGGAATCTCTATCAGAAGGCGTAGGATTTTTAGCAGTAGAAGCCTTAATGCCCTTGGGACCCTGAGAAATGGTTTCAGGATCTGCAATAGAATTTTTGAAAAGGAATTTGTGGGAGTCAGGAACCCTGTAGTATCTGTCTGGCTTACAAGGAGCTGGAGGCAGATAATCAGGAGCCATACTAGATTCTGAAAAAACATCATCAACAATGTCTAGAACAGGAGGTATAGCCAAAGGCCTATGCTGAGGAAGAAGAAGAAAATCCCTAAGTCTCTTTTTAGATTCAGAGAAATCCTGACTGTCCCAGTGCAAATGTTCCCCTTAAGGTATGTAAAGTTTCCCCAAAAGAAAAATCCTCAGGGGGAGAAGCAGAAGGAATGGAATCTTCTGCATCAGAGTCCTCATAAGTAGGTATAGACAAATCCTGTTCATTAGAAGAGTCAGAAGAAACAGAATTCTGTTCAGAAGAGTCATAATCAATGTCTTGCCTAGGCCTCTTAGAAGGGGGGGTTGGCTACCCCTGATCAGAGTAATTAAATCTTCAGCCATTTTGATAATTTGTTTTTTAGGCAAAGGGGCCTGCACATGTGGCCCAGGCATCAGTTTTTTAGACATAGATTTAGATTTTGGCCTTAGTTTTGAAGATGGCATCGGTCTAACATACAAATCTGTAGGCGTGAAAACACCCTCAGAAGCCGGTGCCTGCAGAGCGGGCTCTGGACCCATCTAAGGTAGAGACATCCGCGGGTTCCATAATTGAAGCATCTCGCGGCATACCGGACTCCGAATGGGTCTCAATAGAGGCCTGCGAATCAGAAGTAGTGGGTATCAGGGGCTGCAAAAGCGCTTCACTGAGTACCGGCGAATTGGCTACTGGCTTAGGATAAGCGTCGTCGTCAGTTTTGGACCTCGACGGCCTGTCTCTGTCTTTTTCTTTACATTTTTTAGGTATTCCGGTAGTCAGATTGCTAGGCAACGACATTTCTGGATAATTAAAGCGTGAGCCAAAATATTTAGAAGCAAAAATGTACCGATGTTTAATAATGCATTGATTAAATTTAGCACAAAACCGACAGCAGGGTACGTTGTGGTCAGGGCCTAGGCAAGGAATACTGTACAAATGAAAATCCTTATGAGGTATTTGCTTCCCACAAGTAATGCAATTATTAAATTTTACTGACATCGGTAAGGAGCAAGAAAAAGTTTCCCCAACGGGGTACTTAGCTTTTTAGTTGAAGGCTTCGGTTCTGAAACTCGAAAAAGAAAATTTCAGGAGTTAGCCGACCGGCACTTGCGAACTGCTTCTGCTTCGGGTGCCTCGTGGCAAGAAAGACTGATGTAATGGTGTCAGCTGCATGTTTTATACCCCTGATGACCTGACGTCATGGAAGAAGAGACAGCAACCAATGCAGGACCCAAGACTTTGTTAATTAGGCCGACTGAGGGCAACCTGCCAGCAGATTACACAAATGTAATGACTGCAACAGTGAAACACGAAGAACATCAGATCTTGGAGACAAACGAGGGATTAGTACGAAGGGACACCTTGTCCTTGTGAAAAATCAGATAAGAGGTTTAACAGACAATGCATGTAACTCTGACACTCGCCTGTCCGACATGATAGCCACCAGAAACAAAGACTTCCAAGACAGGAATTTCAAAGAAGATGAATGAGAAGGCTCAAAGGGCGGAGAAGTCAGTTTGGATAACACAAAATTTAAATTCCATGAGGCAACAGGTTCTTGAAAGGGGGGGTCTTAACAAAATGGCACCTTTAAGGAAGGTTTTGCACAGCTTATGTGACATCAGATTTGAATTTTGAAAACCTAGATGAAAGTGTGAAATCGCTGCCAATTGAACTCTGATAGTGGCAGCCGCAAATCCCTGGTGAAAAAGTTCAGACAGGAATTCCAAAACCAGTGGAATGGAGGCAGTGTAAGGGTCAATATTCAGTTTCTCCGTCCAGATAGAGAATCTTCTCCATTTACTGGAATACAGTCTCCTACTAGAAGGTTTATGAGAAGACATAAGGATATGAGTCACAGAGGGTGAGAAGTTGTGAAGCCTGACTAGGGATGGAACTGGAGCAGCCACGCTGTCAAATTGAGGGTATGTAAGGAGGGATGAAGCGAACCTAACATGTGAGTCAACAGGTCTGGAGCTGGGTCCAGGATCCAAGGATCGTCCAGGAGAAGAGGCCCGAAAAAGGGGAATCAAACCTGACAAGGCCAGTAAGGAGCAATGAGGATAAGTTTGCTTCCCAGCCGTTTTGCTTTCTGAATAACCTTGGGAATGAGAGGAAAGGGAGGAAAAGCATACAGGAGACCCTGGGTCCAATCGTGAACAAGTGCGTCTCTCAGCGACTCCCCTGGAGAGGGGAATGAGGGAGAAGTAGCTGCTGCATTTGGCATTGATTGGACTGGCAAAGAGGTTGCAGCAAGGCTGTCCCCATCTGCGGAAAATCTGTTCCGCTGTTTCCTGTTTCAGAGACCACTCGTGAGGCATCAGGATTGCCCGGCTGAGCTTGTCAGCTATCACGTTGGTTGTCCCTGGGATATGTGTTACCACCAGAAAACACTGGGAAGCTATCGCCCATTTCCAAACTCGCATGGCCTCTCGACAGAGCGGGTAAGATCTGGTTCCGCCCTGTTTGTTGATGTACCATACTACCAACATGTTGTCTGATTGTATTGCAATAGTCCCCAGAGGCAGAAGGTCGTGAAGTGCTTGCAATGCCAGGAGCACCGCCATCATCTCTAGAACGTTGATATGCAGGTGAGCCAAGTGATCTTGCCATGTGCCTTGGACAGTCCTGCCAAGATAATGCCCGTCCCCACCCTATCTGTGAGGCAGCTGTGGTCATAGTAGCAATGGGTTGGTGAAAAACAAATGATGTGCCCGTGGTTAACTGACTGGGTAGTGTCCACCAAAGGAGGTCCTTCTTGAAAGATTCTGTCAGCAAAATGTGATGAGATAATGGGAAGTGCTGAAAAGACCATTGGGATGACAGGAGCCACTGACAAATTCTCATGTGTAACCTGGCTAGTGGAACTAGTAATATGGTGGAAGCCATGGTCCCTAGAAGTTGCAGAATAGTCTTGGCTTTGACCTTTTGTAAGGGAAGAAGATGGTGAATTTGAAGAACCAGATTCTGTGCCCTTTCGGCAGGAAGACGAGCCAACATGTCTACTGTGTCTATCTCTGCTCCTATAAAAATCCCAGATTGAGAGGGCAATAAGGCAGATTTTTCCCAATTTATAGAAATTCCCAGCTGGGCACAAAGCTGAACAGTAGTGTCCCTGGTATGAAGAAATAGATGCCAGGTGGGGGCGGTCAAGAGCCAGTCGTCCAGATATGGAAACACCTGGAATCCTCAATGTCTCAGGAGAGCTGTCACTACTGCCATACATTTGGTGAACACCCTGGGGGCTGTGGTGAGACCAAAGGGCAGAGCACGAAACTGGTAATGACTGGCTCCCAGCCAGAAGCGTAGATGACTCCTCGATGCCCTGTCCATTTTTATGTGGTAGTAGGCGTCTTGGAGATCTATTGAGCACATCCAATTGTCTTTCCCTAATAACGGGAGTATAGACTGTAGTGTCACCATTCGGAACTTGTCCTTCTTTACTGATTCGTTCAATCTGCTGAGGTCCAGAATAGGCCTCCAGTCCCCTGTACGTTTTGGACTAAAAAGAATCTGGAATAAGTTCTGGATCCTATTTGGTCTGCTGGAACAGTTTGGATGACTCTTTTTGACAGCAACTTGTTGCCCTCCACAGTTGCCTGATACCTGTGACTGGGTGGAACATCCAGGATCTTCTTGGGAACAACAGGTGAAAGAGAAAAGGGTATGACATAACCTCTGGTAATAATTAATTGTACCCACTTGTCTTGAGTGATACCCAGCCAGGCTTCTGGATTCAAAGAAATGCGACCGCTGACCAGTCCTATAGAAGCACAGTCGGGCCCCACATCAGGAGCGCTGGTAAGGCCAGCCCTGAAAGGAATCATGACCTCCCTGGTTTTGCGGACTGCCCCTGCCTCTAGGACGATGTCTATCATTTCCTCCTCCTCCTCTGAAGGAGGAGTTACCCTGTGCATCCTGGAAAACCCTCTGGAACTTCTTGAACCACATTTTACTGCTCCTCTGACCCTTAGGGTATGGTCTAGAGGGAACAGTAAAACGTACTCCCATGGCAGAGTGTTTTTCCTTCTTGCTCGCATCGGGTGAGAGTGTCCTTTACCTTGGATCCAAACAAGGAGGAACCGTCAAAGGGGGCGTTGGTAAAGGTAGACTTGAACGGTTCCGCAAAGTTACACAAACGCATCCAGGAATGACGCCTCAGGGAAACTCCTAAACTCGCTGCTCTACTCGCTCCATCGGCTGCATACGAAATAAGCCACATGGAGGAGTTGACGATAGCGTTCAAGGTGGACAACTTGGCAGAAACCTTGTCAGGGACTCCCTCAGTACATGTACCTTGTAGAGAATCTCCTAACTCTTTAAGGAGATCTCTCTGAAGTCTTGTGAAGTGAGTAAGGTAGTTCAGCGATCTAAGGGTAAATTCCACTGAACTAAAGATACGCTTCCCATATATGTCCATCGTTTGAGACTCCTTATTCGGCAGATGAACAGAAGAAGAAGACTCAGCTAGCTCCTTTTTAGTGGCCGCCGCCACCACCATGGCATCTACGGCAGCACCTTTAGACAAAGAATCTTTCTCAGGAGGGCCAGAAAGAAACTTATTTAGTCTCCTGAGGACTGGCTCCATGGCATCAGGAGTATTCCACACTTTTCGACTAACTAGCTCCATCAGTTCATCAAAAGGTGGAAACACCCAAGAGGCTGAAGGTTGAGAGTCGAAAGCCTTCAAGTACACCGACTCCTCATCAGAAGGGGTAACAGTGGCCAGCCGCACCTCTGCTTAAGGATTTCCAAGATGCCTACGAAGGAGACATCATCAGAGGACAACTTGGGGGACCTTCTGACTCCTCGAGGTCAGTGTCAGAGGTCAGGGACTCATCCTGGGAGTCTACATGCTTCCTCTTATATGTTCTCTTCTGCGGGGGCTCCTCAAAAGGACATTCCGGAGATGTCTCAGAAGAGTGGGGGCCACCAGCCGGTGGCTCCTGAGGTTGAGGGTCTCTGCTGTTCAAGGAAGGAGTAGGAGCTGAGACAGAAGTATGTGCTTTAGGGAGAAGAGTGTTGTTGCCTCTGGTAGGAGCTGACGATCGGGACAGCACACTCCTCAGCATCTTGAATGCAGAACTCTCTGGCTCCGAAGACCTCCCCGGCTCCAAGGAGACTGAGAGTGCTGTCGGCTTCAGAGCCATCGGCTCCGAGATAGACATAGGGTCCGAACTCACCCTAGCCAACATGCAGAGAGGAAGACTCGGAACCAAAGAAGATCGGTTCCAAACATCCCTGTCAGGGCCAAATGGGGAGCTTCAGCCCCTAGACACTACGGATGATGCCGAAAGTGTCGGAGC
Organism: Protopterus annectens; assembly: GCF_019279795.1. Lineage (NCBI taxonomy): Eukaryota > Metazoa > Chordata > Ceratodontiformes > Protopteridae > Protopterus > Protopterus annectens. The sequence goes on from NC_056751.1 coordinate 7,132,077, forward strand.
AGAACTCGGCTTCGAAGCAATCACAGGGGGAACCGGAATCGAAGGTTCCACCAGTGGTACCAAACACTCCGGCTCTGAAAGACCAGCATGGCTTGCAGGAGGAATGATTGCAGAGGGCAGAACAGAACCAAGTGGCTCCGGAACCGAATGGGTCAGAGCCAACAGCAATTTAGGCAAAGCAGATGACTTAAACAGTCTCAGCACTACCCTCTCCACATCTTCTTCCGATAAACTCCTGGAAGACCTGGATGACAGAGTAGGAGAGCGAGATCTCTGAGGTATTGGAGATTTTAATATAGCGGAGGCTGGTACAGGATCCATAGACCGGCTCCATGACATGGTCTCAGTGGTTGGTTCCAAAATACTTTGAACCAACCCTGTAGTCATAATAGTGCTCTCAATCGGCACCGAGATCTGTGAAGCCGAAGAGGCAGAAGACTCAGCTGTTTTCGTGATCTTAAGAGGTGGCTCGGAGACACTAGCCGGTGCCGGGGAGGGCCTATTAGAGGACTTTTGGTTTTTAGATCCCTGAGATTTAGAAGAAGAGGAAGAGCTAGCCAGATCTTCCTCAAAGGAAGGTTTAAGAAGACCTATGGAACAACTAGTCACCACTCCCACAAGAGGGGATAACATACTAGACCTGATCATTACCAACATGGGGACTCTATGCTCCACACCTGAAGTATATCCCTCATTGGTAAGATCAGACCATAAATTAATTTCACTGGATGTCCACATCCTGACCCCACCCCCAGCCCAGAAAACCACAGTGAAAAACTTCTCAAAAGCGAACTTCTCACTTCTCAAAACCAAAGTGCAATCTTTCAAGGCCCCAGGGCCAGTGGAAACTATGGCCCAAACTGCAGAATCCTATATAAACACATTCTACGGACATCTCCAGGAATGCATGGATCATGCTATCCCAAACAAAACCAAAACCCAAACATCTAAAGGCAGGCGTCCAGTCTGGTGGACCCCAGCCATAAATAAACTGTACAATAGAAGGAGGAAGATACTACATGATAGAGCAAAATCCCTAATAGGGAAGGCATCCCTGATCAGTACTAGCAAAAAATTACGATCCCTCAAAAAATCCTCCAAGGCCAGCTTTGAGAGAAAAATTGCTCAGGACACTAAACACAATCATAAGGCTTTTTTCTGTCATGTTATGTTCTGTGTTGATTCTAAACGACAAAAAATACACTGAACCCACAGACATCGCCAATATCCTGGCAGACAGGTTCAGTGCAAACTTCTCCAACCCCTCCCCCCCAAAAAAAGAGCAAGTATCTATCCCGGCAGAGGGCTGCCTCCCAAACATCTCTGATGCTCAGGTGAAGGCTGCCCTCTCCAAAGCAAAAAACACTGCTTCCATGGGACCAGATGGCATCCCGGGTTGCGTCCTACATGAACTCCAAGAAGAACTAATCCCTCAAATAAACCAGCTGTACAATCTCAGCCTCACTACAGGATATGTGCCCACAGAATGGCGTACAGCAACAGTGGTCCCACTCCACAAAGGTGGAGCCTCCACGGACCCTGGAAACTATCGCCCCATAAGCCTGACTAGCTTAGTCTGCAAGGCTACGGAGAGGATCATCATGGAGCTCATAAACAAAGACATTGGGGACCTACAGACACTAGATCCTACCCAGTTCGGCTTTGTCAAGGGCAGATCCTACCTTTTGAACCTGGTTGACTTCTTCGAAACAGTCACCAAAGCCATAGATGAAGGGAAGGTAGTCCACACAGCCTATCTGGACCTAGCAAAGGCATTTGACACAATACCCCACTGGCATCATAGATAAGCTATCCAGCTTAAATATAAACCCCTATGTCACAAGATGGGTCGCAAACTGGCTCAAAGACAGAACCCACAGAGTGAGAGCTGCTGGAGCCATGTCAGACTCGAAACTGGTCACAAGTGGCGTCCCACAAGGTTCTGTCCTGGGACCGCTCTTGTTCGGTATATACTTTTCCGAGGTACAGGCCAACGTGGGAGGACTATGGCTCACCAAGTTCGCAGACGACTGCAAACTAGGCGCCATAATCAACTCTCCAGCTGACACAAACATCCTTCAAAAAGGTCTCACAGAGATGGATAACTGGTGCCAGAGCCATGGTCTAAAAGTAAATGCCAAAAAGTGTATAGTCATACCCTTTGGCAAAAACAATGTGCCCACAAATTACCACATAGGCGGTAACCCATTAAGTACAGAGAAAGTAATTAGGGATCTGGGGACCCAAGTTGATAGCAATCTCTCCTTTGACAACCACATTGCCAAAGTGGTTAGAAAGACCTTTTACATAGCCCACCTCATCATGAAAGGATTCACATCTAGATCAAGAGAGGCAATCGTGCCCCTTTATTCATCCCTCATCAGGCCCATCATAGAATACAATGCTCCTTTTGGGATGTACAAAATCACCTGCAGCAATTAGAAAGACCCCAAAAGTACCTCACCAAGAGGATCAAGGGACTCAAACAGATGCCATATGCTGCTCGGTTAAAAAAACTCCAGCTCTACTCAGTTGCATACCTGCTACTTCAAGGCGATCTATGCCTGACATATAAAGCTATGTCCAATCCAGAATTAATGGACATGCTCCACCTCAGTAAATCTAAATCCCTTAGAGCCACACGCTCGAGGGACTTGAACCTCAGCACTGAAATAAATAGAACTTGCTGGAGGGACAGATTCATAACCTAGAGGCTCCCTTCGCTCTGGAACAGAATTCCAATTCATGTTAGGCAGAGCACCTCACTGAATCTCTTCAAGAAGAATCTTGATGAGTGGATGGGGGATCGTAGGTTTGTCCCGGGGATTACTTCTGTGTCACTATTAGACAGAGGCACAGCAAACTAAACCTTAAAAAGGGCACAGTATACTCAAATCAAGGGGTGGCGTAAGCCAAACAAAATCGGGCTAGGCTTATAATTGCCCCAGGACAGATAGCCTAGTATGAACCTATGAACCTTTTAGGATAAGCTTATTCTTATCTTCTTGCAGCACCCTAGGACTAAACGAGTGGCAAAATAAGCAGGTTTCCTGTAAATGGATGGCCCCTAGACAGTAAACGCAGTTACTGTGGCCATCTGTGATGGACATTTTCTGCGAACATTTAATACATTTTTTGAAGCCAGATGTCTTATGGTCCTTGCTAACTTTGGACATTCTTCACAAAAAGCACACACACAGAAAGAAGAATGGGAGAGGAGGACTAGGTCCCCTAAATTAAATGGGCCAAGCCCTGCAGAAAAAGAAAGACACCACGAGGACTAGGTCCTCTAACTTAAACGGGCCTAGCCCGGGCAAGGAAAAGAGTGGAAAACAACTAGGTCTTCTAACTAAAACAGACCAAGTTAAGAGACAAAGGCATAAAAGTCACACACTCAACCCAGAAAACAGTGAAACTTTCAAATAGTAACTAAGGCAGAACCGTGTTCTGACAACACCACTAATAGCTTATGACTAAAGCAACAAACAGAAAGACCCTCGTTCTGTTAACTACACCAACAATTTGCGAGTGGGAATCCGCCAACAATTTAGCCTAATTCCTAATAAACACACCAAACTAAGCACAAAAGGCACCTACTAATAGCAAACTATGTTAATAACACTAACAATAGCACACAGGATACCAATCCGATAAGGCCAAAGGCCAATTTAGCAAAAGAGTGCACGCAAAGCACAAATGTAAGGGTAACTACGCTAACTATGCTAAACAACTACACTAACTATGCTAAACGACTATAATATAACAGGTTAGACTAGAAATACAAACATTTTTGAATAAATTCAAAAAACTTAGCCAGAGTCAAAGAGAAGCACAACCGAACTAGTTGACGTGGCAAACGAGATCTGGGGATTGTACTGGTACACCATGGGATACCTACCTAGCCACGAGCTAGCTTCCAGCTTGTAAATAGGCCAAGTCGGAGCCAAGGATCGGTTCCAATCCCATATGTAAGAATGAAGGTGAGATAGGACTACAGAACATCAACTGTTTTTGAGAATGCAGCAAAAATTGGGACATTCTGGGAAAGCCATAAGGGCTTCTCCCACCATATCAGTTTTTAATCAAGGTATTGAGACTTGGATTAATTTAGGACAGAGACAGTCTCTGCTTCAGGAGAAGTGTCAACGGACTTAAAGTTACATCCATCATAGGTACAATGCAACATTTGAACTGCACGAGTGACCACTAGCTTGAAAGATATAAAGGCATTTTCCACCATGTCAGTTTTTAATTAAGGTATTGAAACTTGGATTAGTTAAGGACAGAGTCTCTGCTTCAGGAGCAGTGTAAATGGATTCAAAGTTGCATCCATCATACATACAGTGCAATATTTGAACTGCATGAGTGACCACATGGATCAGATTCAGAAAGACTTGTTCTCAGCTTAAGAGTCTTACTGTAATGTAAAGTCCATATATAAAGCAGGCTTACATCAGAGTAAGTGACTTACACCAAGAACAAGACTTTTGGAATCACGCCCCTTGAGCATTAAGAAAGTACAGTTGTGTACACTTACCATAAATGTAGATGTTCGAGTGTATTCACTGTTGCAGTCATTACATTTGGGTAATTTGCTGGCAGGTTGCCCTCAGTCAGCCTGATTAACAAAGTCTTGGGTCCTACGTCGGTTGCTGTCCCTTCTTCCATGACATCAGGTGTCAGAGGTATAAAACATGCAGCAGATGCCATTACATCAGTTTTTCTTGCTCAAGATGTCAGGTGCCCCCCAAATGGGGAGCAAATAAAATTAAAAACACAAGAATATACCTCCAACCAAAAGCAAATACACCAAAAAGGCTTTTAAGCATAGTAAAAAGAAGTAGAGGCATAGTAAGAGAAAAACAGGGGGCTAGAGGGAGGGTAACCAGGACTGCAGCAGTGAATACATTCGAACATCTACATTTATGGTAAGTGTACACAACTGTACTGTTCTTCGTGTTTCACTGTTGCAATCATTACATTTGGGTAGATTCCCAAAGCTATGATTGGGAGGATGGATTTATACAGCATTAGGACCAGCTATAAGGCCCTGCAGGACTGCAGTGGCAAAGTCAGCTCTGGATTTAGAGAAAATTGGTAAATGATAATGCTTGGTGAAAGTATGTACTGAACTCCAGGTAGCAGCTTCTAGAATATCCCTGGTAGGAACACCTCTGAGGAAGGCTGCAGAAGTAGATGCAGCCCTGGTGGAATGAGATCTGATCCCCTGGGGGATAGGTTTTCCATGGTGCTTATATCAGAAATGAATGCAATGGCTTATCCATTTAGAAATGGTTTGTTTTTAAATAGCCTTCCCCTCTGCCCCAGCAGCAAATGCCACTAGCAATTGTTCAGATTTTCTTTGAAATTTAGTTCTGTCCAAGTAGAATCTAAGTTGTCTATGGACGTCCAAGGAATGCAGAATCCATTCTTCTTTGTTTTGTGGATTGGGATAGAAGGTTGGCAAATGAATGGATTGGTTAAAAGCCACAATGGAAACCACCTTGGGCATGAAGGATGGATTGGTCCTCAGAGATACCCTGTCCGCATGAAAGATGATGAAAGGCTCCACTGCCATAAGTGCCTATAATTCAGATATCCTTCTAGCTGAAGTGATTGCTAAGAGGAAGGCTGTTTTCCAAGAAAGAAATTTTAATTCTGCAGTAGCAGCTGGCTTGAAAGGAGGTAAAGTGAGCTTTTCCAAAACAAAGTTAAGGTCCCAGGCAGGGGTAGGAGCTCTCCTGGGTGGTCTCAAGTTATTTGTCCCTCTGAGATACTGTTTGAGCAGGGGATGAGAAAAGAGGGGTGGTTCTGTGTTACAGTGAGCCTAAATAGCTGAAGCATGGATTTTAATAGAGGAAAAAGACAGACCCTTGTGAAGCATCTCAGTTAAGTATTGCAAAATCTGAAGTAAATTGGGCGCTGTTGTGCTCATCCTTAAAGACTGGTTCCAGGTGCAGAATCTTTTCCATTTGTCAGCATAAGATTTTCTAGTACTAGGTCTTCTCGCCTCCAAGATGACATCCATCACAGGTTTGCTGAGGGATGCTAAGGGTGAATTTAAGTGATTAGCCAAGCTGCAAGGTTCAATGATGGGAGCTGAGGGTGCAGAATTTGGTTCTCCTGCTGAGAAAGTAAGGAACGTGTCTGAGGCAGGTGTCATGGAGATATTAGTGACACACTGCACAGGAGTGGGTACCAGTGTTGGCGTGGCCAGTCTGGAGCAATCAAAATCATTTTTGGTTTGTCCTGTTTGACTTTTAGCAGAACTTTGGAGAGCAGGGGCAGAGGGGGAAAGGCATTGACTGATTGGGTTTTCCAGATGAAGGACAGAGCATCCACTTTCCAGGCTTTTTTGTGAGGAGTTCTTGTGCAAAATTTGTCCAACTGGCAGTTCTGGAGGAGGCAAATAGATCTATGTCTGGGCTCCCCCATTTACTTGTCAACATGTTGAAAATCTGTGGTTCCAGTTTCCACTCGTGGGTCCATGAGATTTCTACTTAGTCCGTCTGCCAGTGTATTCAGTTTTCCTGGCAGGAATTGAGCTTGTAGTTGCACTTGGTAGCTCAAGGCCATGTTCCACAATGTCATGGCTAGTCTGCAGAGGGGGTAGGAATGTGTACTCCCCTGCTTGTTTATGTACCACATAACCGTGGTGTTGTCCGTCTTTACCATTAGTCGACCTGGATGAATGTAGTCCTTGAAGACTGTCAGAGAATTCTGTACAGCTAACATTTCTTTTTGACTGATATGTAGGTGCATTTGATTTGGGTTCCATTTGCCCTGAATGCACTTCCCTGCTAGGTGAGCCCCCCATGCATAGTCTGATGCATCTGTAGTTAGGGTTTTGGTGGCAGGGGGTAGTGTGAATGGCAGTCATTTGTTTTGGTGGCAGGCCTCTGCCCACCATAAGAACTCCAGGTGTAGGCAAGGTATGATAGGAATCATTGTTTCTGGGCTGTGACAATGTTGACTCCATAGACTTTTTAAGTACCACTGAAGTTTCCTCATATGCAGTCTTGCATATGGAATTAGAAGAATGCAGGAGGCCATGAACCCCAAGGCTTGCAGTATTTGTCTTGTAGACAGCAGGGTTTTTCTGGCCACTTGTTTGAAGTAAGTTACCAAATGAATTTGCTTTTCTGGCATGAGGAAAGCCATCTGGGCAGTTGTATTCAAGCTTGCACCCAGGAATGTAATCTGTTGAGAGGGTACCAGTTGTGATTTCTTTTCATTTATGGTGTACCCTAGACAAGTTATAACCCTTTTTACAAAAGCCAGATGATTTATAAGTATAGCCTGGTTTTCTGCCTGAATTAGACAATCGTCCAGGTATGGATATATTTGAATATTCCTTTGCCTGCAAAATGCAATTACTGGAGCCAGGCACTTTGTGAATACCCTGGGCGCAGTAGACAAGCCAAAGGGTAGTGCAGAGAACTGATAATGTAAGTAGCCTGCTTTGAAGCGTAGGTATCTTCTGCAAGATTCCCTGATTGGGATATGCAGGTAAGCTTCTTTTAAATCTAGATTTGCCAACCAGGCATCTTTGCCTAGCATAGGAAGTAACTGGTGAAGAGTCAGCATCTTGAATTTTGGAATGTCCAGAAAGGTGTTTAGAGTAGACAGGTCCAGAATCGGACGCCATGATTTGTCTTTTCTGGGTACCAGGAAAAGCCTGGAACAGAAACATTGTCCCTTTTCCTCTTCTGGTACCGGTTGAATAGCCCCCACGTTTAAGAGGGAAAGTACTTGTTTCGGAGCCTCTGCCCACTGATTTTGGGGCAGGTCTGGCCACCCGTTTGGTGTTGGCAATGTGTGGAAATGAAATCTGTATCCCTGAGACACTATATTTAAAACCCATTTGTCCTGGATTAGGAGCTCCCAGTTTTTTGCATGAAGAGCAATCTTTCCCCCCAAAGGGGCGGCGAAAAGGTAAGTGCTTGGTAATTTTAAAGGAAAGTCATTGAGACTGTTTATCATAGGAGGCGTCTTGTTATTTCCAGATATGGAAGTGGAGGCCCCCCATTGTTTAGTTCTGAGAGTCCCTTGGGACTGAAACCTGGTGCTTTTGGTGTGTCTGGGTTTGGCTTGAGTGGATCTGGAAGGAGCTGGAAAGGACCAATCCTTAGTAGGCCAGTGCCTATTAAATCTTGGAGGTTGCACTTGTAAGACATATTTTACAGTTTGCATAGATTTAGCTTTATCTTCCATCTTTTTCAGAACTTCTTCAGCCTTATTGCCAAACAGGCGGTCCTGATTTAAAGGAGCATCCAACAATTTTGCTTTAACATGATCAGGCAGAGATTGCTCCTTAAGCCAAGCATGCCTTTTAAGCACAGACCCAGTGACAGCAGCCCTGCAAGAGGCCTCTAAAGAATCAAAACCACATTGCAAAGTGTGTTTTCCAACTTGTTCAGCAGAATGCAATAAATCCTGTAAATTTTTATTTTCCACACAGTCAGAAATCAACATAATTTTCTGTTTAAGCAGCCCCATAATATTCTGTTGATATTTTAGCATATGAAATTGGCAGTTTAAAGCCCTTATTGCCAAGGTTGCAGAAGTATAAACCTTTTTACCCCATCTATCCAGTGCCCTGGAGTCTTTATCAGAAGGGGTAGGATTTTTAGCAGTAGAAGCCTTAATGCCCTTGGGCCCCTGAGAAATGGTTTCTGGATCCGCAACAGGATTTTTGAAAAGGAACTTGTGGGACTCAGGAACCCTGTAGTATTTGTCAGGTTTGCTGGGAGCCGGAGGCAGGGAATCAGAGTCCATACTGGATTCCGAAAACACATCATCAACAATGTCTAGTACAGGAGGTATAGCCAAAGGCCTATGCTGAGGTAGAAGAAGGAAATTCCTAAGTCTCTTTTTAGATTCAGAAAATTCCTGACTTTCCAAGTGGAAATGCTCCCTTAAGGTATGTAATGTTCCCCAAAAGAAAAGTCCTCAAGGGGGGAAGTAGAGGGAATGGAATCCTCTGCATCAGAATCCTCATAAGTAGCTATGGACAAATCCAGGTCATTGGAAGAATTAGAAGAAACTGAGTCCTGATCAGAAGATTCATAGTCAAGCTCAGTCCTACGCCTCTTAGAAGGGGGGGGGGGGTTGACTACCCCTGATTAGAGTAATAAGATCTTCAGCCATTTTGATAATTTGTTTTTTAGGCATAGGGATTTGAACGTGTGGCCTGGGCATCAGTTTTTTAGACATATATTGAGATCTAGGCCTTAGAATAGAAGGTGGAGTTGGTTTAATATGCAAGTCTGTAGGCCTGAATACAACCTCAGAAGCCGGTGCCTGCACAGCAGCTCCAGACCCATCCAAGGTAGAGACATCCATGGGTTCCATAGGTGAAGCATCTCGTGGCATACCGGACTCCAAATGGGTCTCTGTAGAGGCCTGCGAGTCAGAAGTAGCGGGTATCAGGGGCTGCAAAAGCGCCTCACTGAGTACCGGCGAACTGGCGACTGGCTTAGGAGAAGCGTCGTCGGTAGTTTTGGACTTCGACGGTCTGTCTCTGTCTTTTTCTTTGCGTTTTCTCAGAATTCCGGTAGTCGGATGGCTAACCAATGTCTTTTCTGGATAATTAAACCGAGAACCAAAATATTTAGAAGCAAAAATGTACCGATGACGGACAGTGCGCTGATTAAATAAAGCACAAAACCGACAGCAAGGTACGTCATGGTCAGGGCCTAGGCAAGGAATACAGTACAAATGAAAATCTTTATGAGGTATTTGCTTTCCACAAGTAATGCAATTATTAACTTTTACTGACATCAGTAAGGAGCAAGAAAAAGTTTCCCCAACAGGGTACTTAGCTTTAAGTTGAAGACTTCGGTTTTGAAACTCAAAAACGAAAATTTAAGGAGTCGGCCGACTGGTGCTTGCGAACTGCTTCTGCTTCGGGGACTGCATGGCAAGAAAGACTGGGGTAATGGCATCGGCTGCATGTTTTACAGCCCTGATGTCATGGAAGAAGGGACAGCAACCGATGCAGGACCCAAGACTTTGTTAATTAGGCTGACTGAGGGCAACCTGCTAGCAGATTACCCAAATGTAATGACTGCAACAGTGAAACATGAAGAACATCTATAACAAAAAATATTTGCTGGTCTAAGGACTCAGTCTAAACCTTGCCAGCCACATTGCTGAAATACCATGACATTTTACTTTCCTAAGAAAAGTCAGCCTGTGTCCTTTGTGACTTTGACCACCAGTGTACTCACCTGTAAAAATTTCTTCTCATTTAGGAAGAATTACAATTTATTGCCACAGGTTACTAATGTTGGGATGGAAGGAAGGAGGGACTTAAAACGGCTTACCAGGAGTACAGGTTTGCTCTGACCAACAGCTAATCATAGTGGGAACCTATTCTCTATTGAAGGCCATAGACCTATATATTCTTGCTGCTACTCTCTTGGAAAAAAAACTCATTTGTGAATGCAAGAATGCTGCTTTTTTCTTGTTTTAATCAAAATCCTTAGGATCTGAAGAAAATATATAATCAGCTTTTCCTGTCAGCAATGCATTTTGCTTACATGTTGCAAATTTTTATTACCTATTGCAACAGCTTTAATAAAAAATTGTCAACATCTGTCAATGTGGAAATTCAGAGTTCTTTTTGTTAACTTCTTATTAAAGATTACAAAACTTGTCGCAAATGGAAAAATAAAAGTATCTGCACCAAAAAATAAATAAATAAATAAAAGCTGCATCAGTGTATGGTTGTTTACATTTTTAGCATGGAATACTTTATGAATGGATATTCCCACAGAAAATGACATCACTAGCGGTGAATGTTTATGGGCCTAATACAGATAATATGTGCTCAATACTACAAAAATACAAATTATGCACTTAACAGTATATTCATGACTTATGTCTGTCCACTTCAGCTTCAGGACTGGTTAACCACAGGCAGCAGTCACTTGGCACTATTAAGTATCTCACAGGCTCTATAACTCAGTCCCTACTTCCCAAGATTTACCACCATACCTCCTTTTCAGTCTGAGACTGCCTTAAAGCTACAAATGAATAAAAACATCAGGCCATGTCCTCCAGATTTCTGCTCATAAGAACTTGAAGAAAAAAAGTGGGCAGGGCTGTTGAAGTGGATGGGCATAGATCATGATGACTTAATATCATGGTAAGTACGTAAAGTCTGTAACTTATATGATCCAGTCTGTCCATTCAACCTCAGGACAGATTCCCTGCCTACAGCTTCCTGGGTTGTATCACTTCAGAATACCACAAAACATGGTGGACCCAAAGGCAAGCCTGGACCTTGAGATCACATCCAGCTTGTAGTGTCCTGCAGAAATATGAGGTGAAGCTAAAGTCACAGCCACAGATATTTATATGACCAAAGCTGCTTAATAAGGTTCTGTGATACAGCTGCAGCTCTGGTAGAGTATGTTTTACGTCTATCTGGTGTGTTCTTATTGTACCTTGTACAAAAAATGTAATACTGTAGGTCTGTCATCCGGACAGTAGGACTTTTGAAATCCTTCATCCTAATTTACTGAAGGCAAAAGAAACAAGCAACTAATCCTCCTTTCTTAGCTTTTTTGTTCTATACAGATACATGCATAACTGTCAAATGGACATCTAGGTAATGTAATACATACTTTAGCCTGATGGATTAGTTTGGTGTCTCATAAAAGATAAGGTCTTTTCCCACTTCAGCACAGAGCTTGGATTTGTTGACACTTCTTTGTAAAATACGATGTATGAGGGTTTTGAAGACAAGGCCTGAAGTTCAGAAATTCTTCTAGCAGATGTCATTGCCACCAAAAATAATAGAGAATCTTCCACAAGGGTTTGAGATCTACTGTAGCTGTTTGCTTGAATGATAGTAAAGTCAAATTTTCCAACATAAACTTCAAATCCCTTGATGGTGCAGGTTCACTTAGAGAAGGCTTGAGTGGGACAGCTACCCTCAAAACACCATGCATACCTTCAAGGAAGAAAGAATTCATACCCTGATGGAAGTTAGAAAGGACTGCTAAATGAACTTTAACTGCAGAGAAGCTGGTTCCTTTATCAAGCACTGCAGCTAATAACTGTAAAAATGACATTAATTGAACTAAGAATGGATCTCAGCCTAGTTCTGCCATTCACATAGAAAACAATATATTTGGCTTTGTGTATCTTCCAAGTAGAAGGTTTCTGGTATGCCATAATGATCTGAACCACCCTTGAAAGAAACAACGGATTCCTGGCTAAACAACAAAACTGACAAAATCATGCAGTAACTCTGTAGTAGGGTAGGCGCATGTGAGATAGAAGACCTCAGTGTCATCAGAAGTAAAGAGGATTTTCTAACAAGTCAAGCCACAGCACAAAGAACAAAACCTGTTTGGTTCAAAATGGAGTTATAAGGATGATCCTGACCCTGTGCATCTTTTCTTTCGGCAGAAATTTCACTGACTAGAAAATACAGAAAAGCATAAAGTCCCAGAGCAGATTTTTTTTTCAAGATGGGTGCACACTGATCAACAGCTTAATTTAAGTTCTCGTAGTGTGAAAAAAAACTGATAAATAAGGGCCAGTAATTCCACCCATTTTTGTAAAATTCAGTTACTGGCTAATAAGTACACTGCCTGGATGCCAGCAAAGAAGAAACTAAGAGACCATGAAAGAAAATCAACTAGAAGAGGAGAAGAGAAAATACTGACTGGGAAGAATCCTGCAGTTGTTCAGCAGAAAGCATTTCAAGCTACAGTTTTGGTACAAGTGATGGCTCCAATTAATTTACAAGAAGAAATAAATCATATGTGTTCAGATGAACTGATAAAACTGCAAAAATCAGACGTCAAAATGAAGAAATGTATGAGACTCCTCAAGAAGACTAGTTTCAAAAAATGGTACAGTTAAAAGAAAGAGCACGAAGAGAAACTGGAAGGCACAGACTGTATTAATTTTATGAAAGTACAAGTAAGTAACTGGATTGGTATTCCACAACATGATTTGTTAATTGAAAGGGTACATTTGAGTATGCTCCAAACCTGGTCATCCCAGCAAAAAGAGCTGATCCAGCCAAAACGTTGGCAGAAGAACAAAGTATTAAAAATTGGAGACAGTAGAGTGTTTGAGAAAAAAAGATTATTCATTGAACACCAGGGAGAAGAGAAGCACATTCATCCCAGCAGTCAGGGAATGTCGAGAGGCAGGTGTGATATTCAAGCTGCTGTATCCAATTATCTTCAGATTATTTTTTTCTTAGAGGATCAAAGTAACTTTTTGATGAAGAACAGGCTAAGGAGAAAATATAAAAGTTCATCCAACAAAATGTGAGCCATCAAACAGAAGAGGGTTTTGCCTCTTATTATTCTGATAATAAAGCTCACAGAGAAACTTTGCCAGTGAAACATTTCCAGTGTTCCAAAGGAAAATGCTTGAGAGAGAAAAAAAGCACAAGAATTGACTAGAAGAGTTAGGAGTATCATTGACATTAACTGGATGGATTCTGGGATTGGGAAACAAAAATTAACAAGAAGAAGACCAGCAACATTGAAATTAGTGAATAAATGTGAGGCTATAAAGCATCAAACATGTTTGTGAAATATGGCTCTACAAGAACAATTCGCTGAGAAAGACTGCACTTTGTTAAACTTGTTGGGGGACTGACAGGCATATACCTCACTTCATGTCATTAATGTTTGGGAGGATATTAAAAGGGAATAAATTACAGAAAAGTAAATGCAAGCAAAACATTTTTTTTGCTCTTAATAGTATTTGTTTAAAAGGTTTTATGATATAAAATGCATGTTATGTAGTAAAGCATTTCAGAAGTTCAAAGGTTCATAGGTATTTACTAGGCTAATAACCACAAGGGCCTTGTTAAGCCTAACCATGCATTCCAAATCTCTGACAAGTTGGGAGATGAACCATTTACAAGCAGGGGCCAGGGAGATAAACCATTTATAGGTTACCTGTGTCCATTAGAGACATAGGTGCCAATCCAGGGATACATTTCCTGTTCCAAATCAAATTGTCCAAGTTACACTTGAATTGGGTTAGTGAGGAACTGTGCTTCACATTGATGGGGAGCTTGTTCTAGAGATGGAGTAGTATCTGCAATACATTCCTGTCTCTCCAGCAGGTCCTATTTATATCACAGGCAAGGTTTAAATCTTTTGAATGAGTAATTCTGGTGCTGCTTGTTTTGCTGATATGCAGGAGGTCCATCAGAGTGGAGTCTGACAATTCTTGGTATGCCAGGTATAGATCTCACCTCAACAGCCTGTAGGATACAGAATACAGGTATAGGGCCTTGAGGCAGTCTGCACAGGACATTTTACTTACACCCTGTATTATTTTAGTGAGGAACCTCTATGGACGTTCCATTTGTTGAATATGCCTGGTTAGGAACATACCAAAGGGGGCATTGTACTTAATAGGTTTGAAGAATGGTGAATACAGTGGAACAATGACTTCTTTGGACCTAGATGCCATGCTTTTGTTTACAAGCTGTGAAACATAGAATGATTTCCTCACTACTGTAGACATGTAATGCACAAAGGCTAGATTATAGTCTGTGTGTGTTCCCAAGTCCCTGACTACTGGGTCAACTCTATGAGGTGTGTTGTCAATATGACAGTTACTAGGGATGAATAACTTCCCAAAGGATAATAGTATGCATTCCTTGGCATTTAACTTTAGTCCATGGCTCTGAGACCTATTGTTTGTCTGTGTTAGCCCTTTCTAGAGAACATTTGTGTCAGTGTGGGATTCAATGACAGCTCCTAATTTGCAATCACCTGCAAATTTAGTCAGCCAGAGATGACTGACATTGGCCTTGACTTCAGAGAAGTAAATGCCAAAAAGCAGTCATCCAAGGCCTGATCCTTGAGGGACTCCACTTGTGACTGGCAATTTTGTAGAGCTGTACTCCCCAGTTTTAACTTCCTGGGTCCTGTCTGTGAGACAGTTGGCTATCCATCGGGTGACATACGGGTTTATACCTAACCTCTTGAGTTTGTCAACAATGCCCAAGTGGGGTATTGTGTCAAATGCCTTGGCCAGGTCAAGGTAGGCTGTGTGACCTATTTTGCCCTCATCCATTTCTTTGGTGACCTTCTCAAAGAAGTCACCGGGTCGAGTAGGCATGACCTGCCCTTGCTGAAACCAAACTAGGTTGGGTCCAGTGTCTGGAGGTTTATTACATCATTATTGATCATTTCCATGATAATTCCTTCATGGCTTTCCATATAAGACTATTGAGACTTATGGGTCTGTAGTTTCCAGGGTCTGAAGATGGCCCACTTTTGTGCAGATGGACGACTGTTGCTATTCTCCATTCATGAGACACAAAGCCTGTTTGGAGGCTACAGTTAAACAGCAATTCCAGACAGCCTGAAAGGTCATGTTTCACCCTATTTAGAAGGCATCCTGGGATAATGCTGGGGACCACTGATGTAGTGTTCTTGGCCTTAGTGATAGCATTAAGGACCTGTTCCCTAGTAATAGCAGAGGGGGGGTTACATTTGATGGTATTTCCTGAGGGACGGTTGAGGGGGAGAGAGGGGTAAAGTTGGAGTTGAACTTGTTGGCCAGTAGGTTTGCCATATCTTCTGGCTCAGTACATTTACAATGAGCTCTGCACACAACTGTGTACTGCCTTTGAGGATGCAGATATAGCTAAAGAATGCCTTGTGGTTGTCCTTGGCCTGGGAGGCCAAATTTATCTCAAATTTGCCTTTGTTAGACTTTATTTGTCTTCTGTGTTGTTTGTTTAGTTTGATGAGAGTGCTTTTATCCTGCTGGGTGGTTGCTGCAAGTGATAAAGATACTAAAGTAAACAAGTACTTTTTTCTTTTTCAGTTTTACGAAATGTAGGCATTACATTGTGAAAAAAGAAATTAGGCATTAATTAACTATATTAGTTTAAAATAGTTAAAAAATAGTAGATTTAGATGCATATAGATTATCAAATTCAAATAGATAATAAAAACAATACAAATATGTATCTTAAAATTCCTTTGATCAAAAGCATTCATTTTAAAACCATCTGTTTCCTTTTTAATATGGGTTTAATGCTCTCAGCCATATTGAGTCTGGGTGCATGATCGATCTTTAATCGTAAAATCCATTTATACTCACATACCCCAAGAGTATTGTTCAAATCACCTCCTCTTTTATTCTTATATCTAATATCTATCACCCTAAAAAAGAAATTTATGTTCAATATCTTTCTCCCCTACATGTTTGGCAAGTGCATTACTAATCACCTTCTACTGTATTTCTGATTTATGTTCTGTTATTCTCTCTTAAGGCTTTCTTGTGCATTTTCCTATTTAAAAGGCAGGACACTTTACACAGTCAGCCATATAAACAATGTTAGGTGTTACATGTTGCATAACATTTAAACAAAAACTTCCTATTAGTTAATGGGTGTACGAATTCATTATCTTTTGCAGTATCATTACAGCATTTACAACTGTAACAAGGAAACGTACCCTTATGAATGCTTTAGATCAAAGGATTCCGTTACAGCAGCTAACAATATGTGGGAAGAGGCTAAACGAAAGATAGCACAAAAATTGAGAAACTGGAAACTCTGGTTTATGGATATGGATAGCAAGATACAAACAGTGAAAATGTGTTTAGACCCTTTAGTTTTATATGCAGGTCAGGCATATTTTTAGCAACTACAGGAGAAATTGTGGACAGTAATTAATAAAGAGTTGAAGGATTTTATTAGGGATGGGAAGAGGGCAAAAGTCAAGTGGGATAAGTTAATCCTTAAAATAGAACAAGGTTGTTCAAGATCACCTGAGTTGAAGGAATATTTTAGAGCTACACAGTTAAGGCTCATATACACAACACAAGCAGAAAACTATAATTCAAACTGGAAAGGGATGATCATGATGATGAAATGGGGGGAGTCAAGAAATAAACAGAGCTGGATTTTGGACACAGATCCTTAAGGAGAGAAACAACAGTCACACAGACTATTATATTCATAAAGCAGTAGAAAGTATTGTAAGAAGAAAGCCAACATGAGAATGAAAAAGGAGATTTAGCAGATAGGGATGACTACAATTATGGATGCAGAGAATAGGCAAGTGGGAGCTGGAATTTACTGCAGAAAATGTGCAAAGGAAGCAAAGTATTGGGAGCAAATAACTAGATAGGGAAAAGTAATACAATTGGAAGAGTCCAAAAATACATCTGGACTGTAGACTAGAGACTCCCAAACCCCCTTTTGGGCTGATGAGAACTCGTGTATGATTCTGTTCAACATTAAGTCAATCATCTTTAATTTGCATGCTTGTTTTTGCTGGAGTGTGATATTTGGAATTTAAGAAGCTGGCAGTGGAGGGCATTTAAAAGGGAAATGTGTGGTCTTTAAAAAACATCTCTTGATCCACTTGTCCTACATGATGACTAACTATTCCGAATGGTACGTATACATCTTACCCCTGACTACCTGCAGAACGGGACAGTTGGGCAAGTCTTTAGAGACACTGCATCTGCCCTCCAGAGGGAGGTCTATGGAGTTCCTAGTTTTGAGGACCTTTTCTGCTTCTAAGGTGGCACCAATTCTACAAACCACTGCAGCTGTATTGGTTCCTATCAGAACCCTGCTCAATGTGTAGTTGTTGGTTCTTTTTAAACCACAGGTCTTGCATGCTCTCCTGGTTATGTGAAAATGTACTCTAAAGAGAAGCAAACTTTACTTCAACAGTATCTGGCATTTTCCCTCTTGCTCACTTTTTTGCAGTTTTTATATCACCAGTGGCCTCAGTAAGCCTGATCTATTATAAGGGGCATTGGTAGGTAATACCTTAAAGCTGTCTACAAAATTAGTGTCTGAGCCAGGACTGCCAGCATACAGCATTGCCTGCCTAGCTGCTCTAGCTACTCCATCCGCAACACTGCTACGGTTGCCAGCTGAGAAACTAATTTGCTCTGCATACTCCCATGGAGCAACTTGTTCAAATTCTTTATTTTTTCCTCTCCTAGATCACACTGAAACCTTGTCTTGGTGGAACTTCCATTTTTAGGCCAGAATCTGGGGTTGAGGACACCTTTTCATCCTTGGAACATTTGTGGTGAGTGATCCAAATGTGAGGAAGGCAAATCTGTTCCAGACCTCTGAGAGCTGTTCCAGGGTGTTTTTTTGCTCACTTGCCTCTAAGGGGGAAAGATGAAGAGGTCAAAGTATTAAACATTCATTGGTGGTGCCAAGAAATCCAACAAAAGCCAAGGGGTATCAATCAACTTCCATGGTTGCTTCTGTATCTGTTCCTCATCCTGTCCAGCTGGCACTGAGACACTCAGTACAATGGAAGCAGGAAGACCCCTCTACATCACAATCAAAATTCTCAGTGTTAAAGGAGTCATCTTACCTCCCTGCACCAATGCCACCATTAGTGTTAAGGTAGCCTTCAGTGCAGAAGCATCAAATACTGATAACAACAGCGATAATGATCTCAAGGGTATCTGCGTCAAAGTCAGGGCTAACTCACTGACTATGATGGCCAAGGTCATTTTAACCTTTGTCACCAAAAAGCTTGGCGCAAAGGTTACAATGCAGAACAGAAATTCAGTGCCTGATTCTAATTGTGCAATCAGAACCAATAAGGGAATCAGCAGAGGAACCAACAACACAAACACCAGGCACCAAGATAAGAACCTGGGGAAGAAACAGTAGAAGTTGAGGGAAGGAGACTTTTCATACAGCCTAAGACACAGCATAGGAAGGTAGAATTCCCATGTTATCTGAGCTCTTATCAGTGCCTTCATTTTTTTTCTCCAAGTTAACAGAAAAAGAGGGAATCAGAAGAGCTTTGGATGAATTCACTGACATTGATGAAAAGGTCTTGACTCAAAGTAGCAAGACAGCTTTTTTAGAAGTCAAGTTACTGATCCTTTTCTTAACATGACAGTCAGGATCAAAATAAGCCTCAATGGGCAACCCAACTGGTTCCTGTTTGGTCCTGGAAGGCAGAATGAGAAATGTCCTAGGGAAGACGCACCTCGACCATACAGACTTTGGAAACACATGGCAGGACCTACTTGACTCTATAAGATCCCCTTCTTCTTCATTTCTTGTACCTTTTTTTTCTTTTCTTTTGGGTTTAGCCCCTGTAGCCTCTAAAGGCAAAATACCTCTTAGATTTAACTTGCTCTCCTGTAATAATATGTAGCCTACATTTTTCACAGATGTCACATTTAGCCTGTAAATGGTCCAACCCTAGGCACATGATATAGTGTGTGTGTGTGTGTGTGTGTGTGTGTGTGTGTGTGTGCCCTGAGGGGGGATTTCATACCTATGTTGAGAACACTTTCTAAAGCCTGAACCTTTATCCATACTTGCTTCTGAAACAAAAACAAATGCTAATTCAGGAGAACATTTTATCAATAGACAAGTTGTCTACAATTCAAAGAAAGACACTCAATAAGCCTGCTTCCAGCAAGCCACTATAAAACACAAAATGGTGACTGGTCACGGAAGACCAACCTAAACAAACAGTTAAGAAAAACTACCAACAGCTACTACCACAAATAGACAAATGAATAAAGATTTTACCTAAAACTGGATATCTCATTAAAAAAATTGAAGTGAAAAAACTGCACAGATACTGGGAAAAAAAAGAGCCTGGGTATACCTCTTGTTGCTTTACCCAAATGTGACAAACAAGACAGAAGGGGAAGCACAGTGCATTACAAAAGCTAGATGACAAGTAGAGACTGCTGCCTGCATCTAACCAGTTCTGAGGGTGAAGTGGATAAACTGAATCATGTAAAATATGGTACTAAATTCATCAGAAGCATGTAACTGATGAGAAACACACAAAAATAAAGTACACCTCCACACACAAATGCAAAAAAAATGTCGCAAATTCCTTTGCCTACAAAAGCACATCCATCTGATCAAAACTAAAGTCAAAAGTACTTACAGGTTTAAACTGAGTACAGCTCATCCATTTAGTATGAGACAGTCTGTCACTATTGATTCCAATAGCTAGAACCGTCTCAATGGCCATCCACTTGTGCCAGAGATACACCAAATAAGCTTACAAGGAGATACTTCAGAAAGACCACTCACCAACAATGACTGCTTGTTGATTACACTCAAAAGTACTTTTTGCAAGTACACGCAACATTAAATGCCATAAAAGGTGCAGAAGGTGAGTACTCTTGCTAGTATGTGCCACAGTGCTGACTAAGAGAGAGAGAATGACTGGGGGGGTCAAGCAGATTCAGTTGCTATGAAGTTAGGACAGAATCACACAGTGCTGAGCAACAGCTGTCCATTCCCAATATTGTGTTCCAGCTAGGTCCATAAAACTTCATAGGGAATGAGTAGCACATGCAGAGACATATTTTAAGGAAGCCTCCACATCTAACAGAGGGCAGATCATCCATGCACTATTCATCTAAAGCTGACAGACATGAACCCCACATAAGCAATGCTATGAGGCTCGATGTTTTTGACAAAAAAAAACAAACTTTTAAGTGCATGGTGAAGGTAAGTGGCACAAAGTGCCCGTCAAGTCCATGACACAGTTGCCGAGCACCTAGTTTGCCTCTCCTTAAGGCTAGTTGTGGTGGTTCACTGACAGTACCCTTCATATAAGACAGACCTCAGAAAACATCATATACTGCACGGCAATGCTGCAGAAACTTGGAAGAAGAGCAGCATCAAAGTACAGCATAAAAGAATGATAGGATATATATATATATATATATATATATATATATATATATATATATATATATATATATATGCACACACACTCAGGGAGAAAACTCCAGAAGAAAGCCTGTTCTGGACTTGCTTGATTACTTGTTCACTTCTGAATTCCATACAAAGAAAGAGACATCAGACCACTGGACAGAGTCCAGAATAAAGTCCCCAAGAAAGTGCACAGGATGATGAGAGATAATAAAATCAGACATAAGAGGATCTGGCTCTCACCTCACTGAGACTACAAAATATGGGAACATGTTCTCAGTACAGAAGATGTCAGAAACAAATGAAGGTGGGCTATTATAGAGGAAAGATGGAGGGTACAGACAACAGACCCTAGAGACTACCTACTCCCTGCATCTCCAAAAGTACTTCTTCACAGAGAGGATTACAGACACAAGGAATGAACTACTGAAATACAAAGTGGAGAAACAATCCTTAGAGGTATTCATCAAGGCATGATAGGAATGCAGTGGAAGCAGAATGTTAATTACCTTTAAAAAGTAGTCTAAGTAGGCTTAGTCTCTCCTTCTGCCTTCAACTAAATGTAATGCAGCAGAAGAATAGGCTGTTTATTAGGCACAGCACCTGTAGCCATGTTACTGCTCACTCAGCTAAATGCATGGTGACAAAATCAGTCAGAAAAAAACGGAGTTCCTGTAATGCTCCAAGCCACAGTGCTTGGTCACCCTCTTTCATACTATTTTGGGGGATGATGTAACTTAATGCTTCATCTGAAGACTGGAGAAAGGGGGGATGATGGTAGATTGTATCAAACTTCATTTTATATTCTAGGTTACTTCTGAAGTCCTCAGGCTGAAAAAAGAAGGTATGTCTTACCATAATGTTCCATCTGTGTTGTTGATCTTCACTTATCCTTGACAGTGGGTTCGATTCTGAATGTCAGAACCGACTCAGATGTTTTTTCCAGTTTGCACCCTCCAAAATTCTCGAGCTTCACCTTACCCAGAATGCTCCTTTCAAAGTTACCTCAGACCAAGTTTGCACAATATAGTGACAGACAGAAAAATAACAGATCAGAGATTACATCTGTAACTATATAGCAACAATAAAGTTCCTGCTAGGACAGGTCCGTTCCACCAAGAAACCTGAAAAAGGCAGGGGGAAGGTGGGTGGGTTTGTCAAGGATAAGTGAGGATCGACAACACAGATGGAACATTATGGTAAGACATAACTTCTTTAGCTGATGCTGTCAATCTTCACGTAATCCTTGACAGTGGGACAGAGTCCCCAGCTATCAAAAAACTTGGGAGATCTCATGGATAAATATTCCTGAGAACCATCGAATCAAATGATGCTTGCCCCCTAGAGACCATATCCAGTTTGTAATGAGTTATAAAGGTATGAGGGGATGCCCAAGTAGCCGATGCACATATATCATCTACAGAAGGACTGGTGTGGAAGACTGCAGAAGCGGCTACTGCTCTCGTAGAATGTGCTTTTACAGGTCCCGTAGTTGCACTTTCCAGTTTTAATAAATGAAGGTCATACAATCTTTGAGCCATTTAGCCAAAGTAACCTTAGAAACTGGTTTACCCAGAGCAGTGTGGGAAAAGGAAACAAACAGCTGATCTGATTTTCTGAATTCTCTTGTTCTGTGAAGGTAAAACCATAATTGCCTATGAACATCTAGCATATGGAGGCAATATTCACCTCTATTTGAAAAATTAGGGAAGAAAACAGGAAGTTGTATAGTTTGACTGATATGTGCATCAGAAACCACCTTTGGTAAAAGGAAGGATTTGTTCTCAAAGCTACTCTATCTTTATGGAAGGTCAGGTATGGGTTTTGCAAGATAAAGCTTGTAATTCTGAAATTCTGCTAGCAGAAATTATAGCTATCAAAAACAAGGTCTTCCAAGACAGATACTTCAGTTTGTAACTTGCTGATAATTCAAAAGGGGAAGCAATTAAAGACTGTAACACTAGTTTGAGGTCCCAAGGAGCAGTAGGACACTTTACTGGAGAATTGAGTAGTAATGTTCCTTTCAGAAAGGCTTTACAAAGCTTGTGGGGCATTACAGCATAATTATCTACACCATTGTGAAAATTTGAAATTGCAGCTATGTGTACACGGATAGTCAAAGATGAAGCTTCTGCATCGAAAAGGGATGCTAAAAATTCCAATACTTTACGAACTGGTGCACAATATGGATCAAAATTATTGTCTGCTGCCAGTTTGAACATTTTTACCACTTGCTGCTGTATAATCGCCTAGTAGAAGGTTTGTGAGAAGCCAGGATAATTCTCTGAACTGAGGCAGTGAGGGTAGCCTGCCTGGCTATTAGGGGAACTGGAGAAGCCATGCTGTGAGTTTGAGATTGCAAAGGTTCTGGTAAATTAATCCAGCTGAATGGGACAGCAGACCTAGATCTGGGTCCAGTACCCAAGGTTTCTGAATTAAGTGAGGCCAAAGATAGGGGAACTATATTTGTCGAGGCCAAAAGGGGGCAATGAGAATTATTCTGTTCACTGACATATTGGCTTTCTTCAGAAAATGAGAAATGTGAGGAATCGGAGGGAAGGCATAAAGTAGACCGGAGAGCCAATCGTGAAGGAGAGTGTCTCTCAGTAATTCCCCCAGAGGAGGGACTAGAGCAAAGTAGCTGCTACACTGTTTGATCAGGAGGGAGTGCAAAGAGATCACAACACTGCTAGCCTGATTGACAGAAAATCTTTTCTGCCACCAAGATTGAGAGACTGCTCATGAGGCATTAGAATGCACCTGATCAATTTGTCCACAATGACGTTAAAGCTTCCCGGAATGCGCACTGCAACAAAAAAGTGGCCAGATGAAATTGCCCATTGCCAAACCCTGAGTGCTTCTTGACAAAGGGGGTAAGAGCTGGTTCCCCCTTGTTTGCTAATGTAGCAAACCACTAACATGTTCATGTCTGACTGGACTGCAATTGTTCCCGAGGGGAGGACTTCTTGGAATGTTTGCAGCGGTAAGAGCACTGCCTTCATCTCTAGGACATTTGTATGCAAATTGGCCTCCAACATGGGCCAAGTGCCTTGGACTATCTTTCCCAAATAATGCCCCCCCCCCACCATATCCAGGAAGCATCAGTGGTCACTACAGCTTGAGAAGGAAGAAGAACAAATGGATGGCCCATTAGAATTTCATTGGAATGAAGCCACCACCTCAGGTCTCTCTTGCATAAATTGGTGAGCAGAACATGATGATACAAAGGGTAAGTCAGCAGTGACATCTGTGAAGCTAAGTGCCATTGCAGAATTTGCATGTGGAATCTGGCAAGAGGAACCAAGGTGATGGATGCCTCTACAGAACCTAGAGCCTGTAATAACAGTCTTGCAGTTACTGTTCTGTTGTGAATGATCTGGTTGACTTAGTGACTTATTCAGTGAAGCCTTTTTTGGGGAAGAGAAGCAGGGGTTTGTGTCTAATACTGCTCCAATGAACTCTAAATTTTGAGTTGGCTCTAAATGGGATTTTTCATAGTTTACTGTGATTCCCAGTAATGAGAACATTTGAAAGGTATAGTTCTTTGCCGGTAACAGTAGATGCTTGGTGGTTGCAGTAATGAGCCAGCCACCTAGATATGGAAACAACTGGAATCCTTGCAGTCTGAAGTGGCCTGCAATCACTGTCATGGATTTAGTGAACACCTTGGGGGCTGCGGTGAGAACAAAGGGCAGGGCTCTGAGCTGATAATGACTGACTCCCAGCCGGAAGCACAGAAATCTTCTGGAGCATTTGTGTATTTTTATGTGATAATACCAAAGGAACTGACCACAGAGGTAATTATATGTTACAGGCCACCCTCAGAACTCAGGAAGGGAGGCCTACCCCACCACCCAGAACTCAAGAATACCTTCAGGGACTGCACCATCCAGACAACTAGGACTTCAATTACCCTAATATAGACTGGGAACACTACACCCCCAAACATATACTAGAAACATAAGCTCAAATCAAAACAAACAAAGCCTCATCCAACAAGTCACACACCCCACAAGAGGAGATAACATACTCTCCAACATCATCCACGACATGCTTCAACACATCATCAACACCTGGGTATACCCCATACACTCTCAATATCACTCACTAAATCTCACTGCTGGAGGTCCTCCATGTGCCCCACCTGAAATAAAAAGAAAGAGATAAAAAAACACCAAACTAATTCCACTTTCAGTACCTCCGACCAGGTGTGGTCTCACTTTAAGCCCCCCAAAAGGTGGTGGAAAACAGTACTCAAGCAGCGCTAGACCAACTTAAATGCTACTTGCACCAGCTGCCCCAAAGCTGCAGGGCAATCCCAAACAAAACAAAGACTTACACTCACAGTCCCCTGGGCCCAAAGCGTCCAGTCTGGTGGACCCCAGCCATAAACAAACTAAACTACCAGGAGAGGAACAAAAAGGAGCAAAAAAAACATCCAAAAACAACAGTAAAAAACAAACTCTAAGCAAAAACAAAGATGGCACTCCAAACCAACAAAAAAGAAACAAAGCAAAAAAAACACAAAAATACTATAAAGACCTTCAAAAAATATTTGGAAAATCATAGAAAACAAAAAGAAGAAACTCCCAGAGTCTCTCTCAAAATGGAGACAAAAATCAAAATGAGATTACAGACATTACAGACATTGCCAACATACTGGCTGACAGGTTCTCCCCAAACTCCAAAGATAAGGCACTATAATATCAAAACCTACATTGCATCCAAACAAAATGACAGCAGTGAAGTGAACACTGCTCTGCAGCAAAAAACACAGCATCCATGGGACCCGAGATGTGCCCCCCAAAAATGTCCCACGAACTCACAAAGAATTAAACCAGCCCAAAACTAGAGCTCTTTTATCATCATGGAAAAAAACTCTGGAGGTCCACCGGCTGGGGGCACTGCAACTGTGTGGTCCCACTTCACAAAGGCGGTGCTCCACCGACCCTGATCCCACTGCCATTTCTGCTGAAGTCTTATCTCTCAAAGCCATGAGGAGAGGGACCTGATGGTGCAAATAAACCCTGACAACATCGGCAGTGCATCACAAACCCCTCCAACAAAGCCTTGCATTATTGTATTGCAAACAGTGCCTTTTTACACTTGTTGACTTTGGAAGAAGCCAGTAACCCAAAAAGCCATTGTGAGGGAAAGAGCAGTCATACAGCCCTAAGATCTTGCTTACAATTGCAATACAATTGCGATGCCAGGTCATGTTCTGTCTCATCAGCATATGGCTACCCATACCAGCTGACATCCACTGCAAAACACCCTTGGTACATCACAGCAGGGGTAAAACAGAATTGCTCGCCATGTCAGACTCAAAACCTGTCACAAGTGGTGTCCCACAGGAGCAAGTCCAGCCATGTGTTTGGTCAACATCTCTTTTTGGGGACAACCAGCAACACAGTCAGCAGTGTCACACAACACAAAGCAGAATCGCCTGCACTTGGAGGTTGACTTCTTGAAACAGTCACACACGCCATGGAGGAAAAAGGCTCATAGTACAGATGACTGCACTGGTGGACCACTAATGGCAAAATTAGATGCAAAATCATTGCGTCGTTACCTAGCCAAAAAACAAAAACTACCTAGCTAGCAAATGCCTGAAATCCAGAAAACAAAGAACAAGGTTAAGGGTTATCAGGGACCTAGGGTCGAGTGAAGTGTTTATAAACACCCGGACCTGCTAAAAGTGGTTAAAGTCTTTCTCTACATTGGACCCAGGTCGTTTATAGGGATTCTAATCATCATCCCCATTAGTCTAAGTCTCATCATCATTCAGGTTCTCATCATCCCCCATTAACCTCATTCATGACCAGACCAATGATTATCTGACCCAGCACCTGGAGACCGTGACCAGTGCACAAAAACCAAGCAAAAAAAGGATAAAAAAAAACAACGTCTCAAGCTAAACAAAGGAAAAATCCTGCTCGACTGAAAGAACTCCTGAAAGAGTCACTCTACTGCTGCTCAACAAAGACCTCAAAGCCTAACTTGCTGAGGAACACACCTAGATCATTCACAGATAAGAAACCTCAAATCCTCACAAAAGAGAAGACTTAGAAAGACAGGAGGAAAGGCTGGAATAGGGCGTGCTGGGGGGATCCATGAGGATGAATTACTCCCTATGCTGTGGAACAATGGAACAAAATCCCAAAACATCTGGCACCTGCATGGCCTTGCACATGCAAAAATCTTGAGAAATGGATGGGATGGAGAGGGGGATTACAACAGTGTCCTAGGGTTACACTGGCACAGCAAGAGGCAGAGCATAAAAAAAATAAATCATTTTAAGGGGTAGCAAAAAGCCAAGCCCGAAAGAGGCTATAGCTATGTAATGCCCTCGGGCAGATAGCCTAGTATAAACCTATGAACCTATGAACATCCTGAAGATCTATCGAGCATATCCAATCACCTTTTCCTAAAAACAGAAGGATAGACAGAAATGTGACCATCTGGAATTTTGTATGTCGGACCAATTTGTTCAACAAACTGTGATCCAAAATCAGTCTACAGTCCCATTTTCTTTGGCACTAAAAATAATCTTGAGTAAAATCCAGATCCTGTCTGGTGGGACAGTTTGAACGATTCTTTTGTTGAGCAGTTTTTGTATTTCTAAAACTGCTGTATCCCTGTGACTGGGAGGAACATCTAGGATTCTTTTAGGATGACTGGGGTGATTTGAAAAGGGAATGTTGTAATCTCTGGTTATAATCTTAATCCTTTGTACCCAATTGTCAGTTGTTATTTTCAGCCAGGCAGGGAGGTGCAGGGATAGTCATCCCCCGACTGCCTCCACAGGAAGGCAATCGAGCCTCAATTCAGGAGCGCTGGTAAGAGTTACCAGAGAATGAATCCCTGGAACCCTGATTATGTGGGCCACCTCTGCCTCTAGTATGGCATCTTCCATTGAAAATCCCCCCTCTGCCCCAGGGGGGAGTCGCTGCCACATGACTCCTGGAAAGGACCTTGGGACTTTTTGAACCATAGTTTCCCACTCCTCTGGTTCCTGGAATAGGGACGTTGAGGAGTGGAAAAATGTATGCCCATGGTAGATAGGGTCTTTCCATCCTTCTCACATCTGGCAAGGGGTCTCTTTAACTTTAGGGTCAAAAAGAGATGTTCCATCAAAAGGAGCATTGAAAAAAGAAGACTTAAATGGCTCCACAAATTCACATAAGAGCATCCAGGCATGTCTCCTTATGGCTACGCCTGAACCCATTGCCCTGGTCTTCCCTTCAGCTGCATGTACCACAAGCCTCATGGATGAATTACAAACTGATTCAAGGGTTAATACCTTGTCCTGCACTACCTCAGCTATGGCTCCTGTCAGAGTATCTGAAAGTTTCTTTATCAGATCTCTCTGGAGTCTCATGAAGTGCGCCATTCAGTTCAAGGACCTGAGTGCAAAGGTTGATGAAGCGTATAATGGGGTCTGTCCATAGTCCTAGACTCCTTGTTAGGAGGATGGATAACGGGACTCTTGTCTGCGAGTTCCTTCATGGTGGCTGCTGCAACCAAAATAGCATGTACTGGAATACCCTTTGACCAATGTTGCTGATCCTCCAGTGCTGACAGAATCTGGTCTGGTCTTTAAGAGATTGGTTCGATGCAGTCTGGAATCCTTCAGGCCCACTGAGCAATCCAATTTAATTAGATCATCAGCGGGCAGAGAAATTCAAGAAGTAGAGGGTCGGGCATGAAAGTTCTGCAGGTATACCACCTCCTCAGAGGAAGGTTGAGGGGATGTCCAGCCACCTCTCTGCTTTAGGAGTTCTTAAATGTCTCCAAATGAGACATCTTCTGGGGGTGACCTTGGGGAACCTTCCTCTTCATCAAAATTGGTATATTCTGTGTAGGACTCTTCAGGGGAGTCCAAGTGATTCCTCTTCCACTTTCTCTTCAGGAGTACCTCTTAGGTGGGATGTGCCAGAGAGGTATCTGAAGATGACATGACTACTACTGTAGAGTCCTGAGGCTTCTGTGCCCTCTGTCCCAGGACTGAGGCTGGTGATAGTTCCGGATGAGGGAAAGGGCTAGGTTGTTGGCCTGACAAAGATGGCATAGACTGTGAGCCCACAATGGACAAGGCCTCCTCCATAGCTTGGAAGGCAGGTGCCCCCATAGCTGGGTGGGAGCCCAGAACCGAGACAGACTCCCTTGGAAGCGTGGTCATACCTCGCATCAAGGAAGCTACCTCAGAAGCCAAAGCCTGTGCCGAGCTTGCATGTGCTGAAGCTTCGAAGAGCATGGATGGCTCCAAAGGAAATGGAGTGGAACCAGGCTCCCCGAAACCGACAATGAAGCTTTGGCCCTGGGAGGTCGCTGGTTCAGACAAAACCGAAGAGCTCAAGGCTGTGATTGGTGCTGGAGACGCAGGTGTAATCTGCACTGAAGCAGTCTGAACCTTGGATGTCAGTGCCAGGAGCTCTGAAGTCTCAACTAGAGTCAGAGGAGGAATAATAAACAGTTTTTGAGGTAGGAGGGTTCCAGAACCAAGGAGGTTTGGAACTGAAGTGGTGGATAATTCCTTCGCCGGCAGTAACTAATCCACCATCAGAACATCGGACTCTCTGAGGCTCTTGGTGGTATGGACTGAAGAAAATGATGGGGAATGCGGTCTGTCCAAAAAAGGACTTGAGGTCTGTCTACAAATAGATCAATAGAAGGAGAGTATCTTGTCCTTGGAAAATCCTTGAAAGAATACTCCTTTGACTCCGAAATCTGAGGAGCAGAGGAAGGTGTAAAAGGAATATAAGAATGCTTAATCGGTTCTGAAGCTGTTGGTACAGAAGATGGCACTGATGGTACTGAAGTTGAAGCTCCTTCCCCATTTGGCTCCCATAAAACTGTGGGAACCAGAGAAGTCTTGGACTTTTTTGAAATCGGTTCTGAGGAATCAGAAAGAACCGAGTGAGTTCTCTTCTTTGAAGATGATGAAGAAGAATGGGAGCTGGCAGCAGATATAGCCTTGTTAAAGTCAGATTTGATAAGTCCTTTTAATATAAATTTTTTTCTTTCAACTAGGATCCTGTGGCTAAATCAATGACAGATGGCACAGTCTTCCTGAAGATGCATCGGGCCCATGCAGTACACAAACACAGAGTTACTGTCCGAATTAGGGAGTTTCCAATCGCACTTCTGGCATCTCTTAAAGCCAGAAGTACCTCTACTTTTCTCAGCCATTAGAAAAGTAGAGAAGGAGAAAGAAGATATATGTTTATTGTTTTGTTTTTTTTTTTGTTTTTTAAGAAAATAAGGAAAGGGGAGGGAGATACCAGATGAAAAGGTTTCCGTGACACGTTTGCATACCTGATGCAGTTTGAGCTAGGAAAGGATGGTGTGTATACAGCACATCTGGCAAAGGGGCTGGTCTTCATTTGCTGGGGATTTGTTTAAGGTAGGGAGACTAAGTATCTCACACACAGTTTTCAATCCTGCTGAAAAACAGAAAGCATCTTCTGATCGACAGTTATTTTCCAAATGCCACGGAAAAGCACAGCATGTTAAATACACTGAAAATAATGTTGTGCTATGAGATGCCATCTACACACTATGTCACTACTTGGAAGTGGGCTTACAACCAGAAAGCATAACTGTGAAGAGAAATTGGGGGAAAAGATTACCCTGCCCTAGTCCACTTCCTCTGCCAGTCCTGTGTAATAGACTGATATTAGGCCAATTATCACTGCTTAGCCTGCATTACATGATCAATAACTGGTAAGTCCAAATTAAAAAAAAAAAAAACTGATTTAAACGATTTTGGCACATAACCAGACTATCTGGTAAAGGAATGTAAGCTGCTTGTAAAAATTATTATATGTCACATGATACAGCCTCTTAGGACTCTTCAGTATAATGCTGCTGTTACCTTAGTAGGAGCTATGTAAAAGCTCCATGGCAACAGAAGTTCAAGCCACTTGAAATACGCTTTAATGCTGAACAGCAGCAGTAGCTAAGTAGCATAATTTTCTATATACCAAACAGCTTTATGTTGTGTTACCTCCATGCAAAACTCCAGACTTCTCTGACACGCACACATAAGTAACAATAACTTTTTTAGCAAATGATCCAGCGTCATCTGATTCTGTGCTGTGCTGTGCTATATAAGAGTATCACTCCAGAATCAGCAAAGTAAAAGCAACTGCACATATTAATGATGCCTGTTTAAGTTTTTTAGCTCTAACAGAATAAGTTTAATTTAAGTCTGGTAGTGCACACTATCAATATTAGCAATAAACATGTTACTACCTGGCATTACTTGTCAGAAAGTGAAACAAGTACAAGGGAGCATTATATGGTATGAAAAACTTTATGCAAAAGTCAAAAGACAGATACATGAAACCAACACCACAAAAGGGTCATAACTTAACTTGTAAACATTTGGCGTACAACACAAAACAGGACTGCAATAAAATAATATTCACCCTTGTACTATAGATTACATTGCTTGCTTCATCTTAGTATTTAATATGGCTAAAGTGAATCATAATTACACTGCCTACTTAATCTGTCTGTCTTTCAAGTCAAAATTAAAAACATCATACCCCATCAGACTTTAAAATGCAGACTTCCTGAATAAAACTGATTAACTGCACTTTCTACTTATACTTTCATATTGACAGCAATTAACACATCCTATCCTTGTCTGCTTTTTGAAAATTCAATCTAAATTGGCATTTGTCCATGTATGTTAGGGGAATACCTGAAATATAAAATGATTTACAGTTTTATAACAATTCTATTAAATACTTCCTTTATGAAAAAAAAAATTTAAATGGCGTGCCAATTAACTTATGCCAGAAAGATCTAAATATATTTCTTATTCACTATGTTTGTTTGTCTTTTCGGCTTTTCCCAGTTAGGGGTCACCACAGCGGAACTCCGGTCTGCTAATGATTGGCAGTAGATTTTTATGGTGTCGAGTTGCCAGCCCAACGCCCAACCTTCAGCGAAGGCACACCCATTCACGCATGTCTTTCGGAGGTCACTCGACAGCGAGGAGGACATGCAGACTCCACACAGAAGGCACTCCAGCCGAGAATCGAACAGGAGAACCTCTTGCTGTGAGGCAACAACACTACCGCTGTACCACCATGGCTTTAAATTCACTATACAGGTCTGAAATGCCTAAATCAAAATCCTTAATTTCCTCTCAGTTTTCACCCTTTTTAATAATGGCAGCAATGGAATTCCTGGTTCTTGCTCTGATTTCCCTTTACCCACTATTCTCACATCAGTGCTGTCTTGCTCAATTCTTTCAGGATTCGGCAGTCTACTTCCTTCTTCAGGGGGCCCCATCAGCTTTCCAGTGAAGATCAGCATTGTCAGAGAGAATGAAAAAAGGGCTAAATGGGTACTTCAAAGTTCAAGCAGTATCAAGGATATTTTCCACCTTTTTTTACGGGAACAATGCTTTAAAAATGTATGCTTGTGTAAAAAGAATAGTTGTGTAAGAACTTATCATAACTTTAGATGCCCTCTTCCATGTTGCAGTATTCATAACAGAAAGGAGGTTGCTGCCTGAAGCACCGGACATCTGGCCAGTATACCAAAGTCTTAGGATACGGGGTACGTGCAAAGTTGCATATCAGAGCCATAAACTGACGGTGGCTATAAAAGTGACGTCTGCATGTACCCAACCCAGAATTGATTGCCGCATGCAGTAGTACCCCTGGGATACAAGAAGAAAAAGGAAGCTTTTCAGACCCACATATACCACCAGTCAAGGAGGTAAATGTATTATAGAGGTATGTAGCAGTTGCTGCTGTGCCCTGTTTGGATTTAAGGAAGCAAGAGAAATCCCACACAAGAAAGGATAAACAAATGAAACAGGGGGGTAAGAGGGAGGACTGAATACCGCAACATGGAAGAGAAGGACATCTAAGGTTATGGTAGGTTCTTACACAACTATTCTATGTCCTTCTATTTTCATGTTGCAGTATTCATAATAGTATGGAGAGTGCCAAAGATTAAGGAAGGAGGTTGGGAGGCAGGGTTGATGAGACCCTGTAAATTGACCTTGCAAACTCAGCTCTGGCTCTAGAAATCAAATCTAGTTTGTAATGCTTGGTAAACGTATGTACAAAAGACCAAGTGGCCGCCTCCAGAATGGAAGTGTAGTAAACACCCCTAAAAAAGGCTGTTGAATAAGCAACTGCCCTAGCAGAGTGAGCTCTCACATTGGAATGCAATTCTTTTTCATGAAAGGAATAGCAAAAAGAGAATGCCTTAGAAATTCATGAGGTAACTGCCTGTTTTGACACTGACTTCCCCAAGACCATAGGGTGAAAGGAGATAAAAAGCCGGTCAGACTTCCTAATGGATTTGTCTTGTCCAGGTAATACCTTAGTTGTCTATGAACATCAAAGGAATGCAAAGTTCTTTCTGAGGAGTTTTGAGATTGAGGGAATAGATTAATGGTCTAATTCAAGGAGAACTCATTAACCACCTTAGGCATGAAAGAAGGATTGTTCCTGAGGGAGACCCTGTCTCTATGGAAGATAAGGTAAGGAGGAGTAGCCATAAGGGCTTGGATTTCTGAGACCCTCCCGGCGGATGTAAAGGCCACCAGCAGTACTGTTTTCCAAGTACATAGTTTAAGTGATGCTGAGTGAGCTGGTTCAAATAGAGGCAGAGTGAGTTTTTCAAGCACAAAATTAAGATTCCATGATGTAGGAATACGTCTACGAGGGGGTCTGATGTGGAGAACCCCTTTTAAGAAGAGTTTTACGTCTAACCTGGATGCTAAAAGAGGTACCAAAGGAAGGCAGGCAGAGATGGCTGACAAATGCACTTTTACAGAAGAGTATGTCAGTCCTGAATGTAGAAGCTCACACAAGTAAGAAAGGACCATGGGTACTCGAACAAGAGAAAGGTCTTGTTTGTTCTTGAGACACCACCAGGAGAATCTTTTCCATTTTGATACATAATTTCTCCTGGTACTAGGTTTCCTGGCCTCCTATAGGGCATTGAGTACATCCTCTGAATACAGGTGTCCGAAGGGAATCAAAAATCACTCATAGTGTCAATTTGAGGTTGAGCACAGTACAGTTGTGTACACTTACCATAAATGTAGATGTTCGAGTGAATTCACTGTTGCAGTCATTACATTTGGGCAATCTGCCAGCAGGTTGCCCTCAGTCGGCCTGAATAACAAAGTCTTGGGTCCTGCATCGGTTGCTGTCTCCTCTTCCATGACATCAGGTCGTCAGGGGTATAAAACATGCAGCCAATGTCATTTTATTCAGTTTTTCTTGCCCCAGATGTCAGGTGCCCCCCAAATGGTGAGCAAAAAAAAAAAACATATATATATATATTAATAAACAGCAATATATGTAATGCACATTTAGCAACATAAACTTTACCTTCATCTAAAAGCAAATACACCCAAAGGCTTTAGAATATAGTGAAGGAAAGAGAAGTTATAGAAAAGGGGGATGGCTGGTGGGTAACCCAGACTGCAACAGTGAATACACTCGAACATCTACATTTATGGTAAGTATACACAACTGTACTATGTTCTTCATGTTTCACTGTTGCAGTCATTACATTTGGGAAGAATCCCAAAGCTATGGATGGCAGGATGAAATTAAATAGCATTAGAAGCGGTTATAAGGCCCTGCAGAACAACAGTGGCAAAGCCTGTCCTGGATTTGGAGAAGAGAGGCAAATGATAATGCTTTGTGAAGGTATGAACAGAGCTCCAAGTAGCAGCTTCTAGAATCTCTTTGGTTGGAACTCCTTTGAGAAAGGCTGCTGAGGTACAGGCACCCCTGGTGGAATGTGACCTGATCCCCTTGGGCACAGGTTTACCATGGTGCAAGTAGCAGAAATGAATGCAGTGGCTTATCCACTTAGAAATAGTCTGCTTTGATATAGCCTTCCCCTCCGATCCTGAAGCAAATGCCACCAGTAGTTGCTCAGACATTCTTAGAGATTTGGTCCTGTTTAAGTAGAATCTTAGTTGTCTGTGTATGTCCAATGAATGCAGAATCCGCTACCCCTTGTTCTGCGGATTTGGGTAAAATGTTGGCAGGTGAATTGTTTAGTTAAGAGCCACACTGGATACCACCATAGGCATAAAGGAAGGATTGGTCCTGAGGGGCACCCTGTCAGGGTAAAATGTAATAAAAGGCTCCACAGCCATGAGAGCCTGTAATTCTGAAACCCTTCTTGCTGAAGTGATTGCCAAGAGTAAAGCTGTTTTCCAAGATAAAAATTTTATATCCGCAGTAGCTGATGGTTCAAAAGGAGGCAGGGTAAGTTTTTCCAGCACAAAATTAAGGTCCCATGCAGGAGTTGGTGATCTTCTGGGAGGTCTAAAATTTTTGGCTCCTCTAAGATACTGTTTAAGCAGAGGATGAGAAAAGAGGGGAGGCTCCATGTTGTAATGAGCCGAGATGGCAGAGGCATGGATTTTTATTGAAGAAAAAGATAGGCTCTTGTCAAGCATTTCAGTCAAGTATTGTAAAATTTGAGGGATACTTGGTTTTGCTGTGTCCGTTCCTTGTGCTTGGTTCCAAGCACAGAATTTCTTCCATTTATCAGCATAAGATTTTCTAGTACAAGGCCTTCTGGCTTCCAAAATGACATCCATCACAGTCTTACTGAGAGGTGTTGTTTGAATAATTAAATGATCAGCCATGCTGCAAGGTTCAGAGTTTGGAGCTGAGTGTGCAGAATTTGATTGTTCTGCTGAGACAGTAGATGAGGTATTTGAGGCAAGTACCAAGGAGGGTGTTGTGACATATTCCTTAGAACTGGGTACCAGTGCTGGCGAGGCCAGTCTGGAGCAATCAGGATCATTTTTGTTTTTTCCTGTCTGACCTTTAGTAAGACCTTGGAGAGAAGAGGTAGAAGGGGAAAGGCATAGACTGATAGGTTTTTCCAACTGAAGGATAGGGCATCCGCTTTCCATGCTTGTCTGTGATAAGTCCTTGTGCAGAATTTGCCCAGTTGATAATTTTGGGGAGAGGCAAATAGATCTATGTCTGGGCTCCCCCATTTCTGTGTTACCATGCTGAAGATTTGTGGATCCAGTTTCCACTCATGCTTGTCCATAACATTTCTGCTTAGGTTGTCTGCCAGAGTATTTTGTTTTCATGGCAGGAATTGAGCTTGAAGATGTATTTGGTAAGTCAAAGCTGTGTTCCACAATGCCATGGCTAGTC
The DNA here is from genome assembly GCF_019279795.1 of Protopterus annectens. Taxonomy (NCBI): domain Eukaryota; kingdom Metazoa; phylum Chordata; order Ceratodontiformes; family Protopteridae; genus Protopterus; species Protopterus annectens. Next base: position 7,167,951 of record NC_056751.1, read on the forward strand.
TGCAAAGGGGGTAGTAATATGTACCCCCCAGCTTGTTTATGTACCACATAACCTTGGTGTTGTCCGTCTTTATCAGTAGTTGTCATGGATGAAGTAAGTCCTTGAAGGCTGTCAGAGCATTCTGAACAACTAGCATCTCTTTCTGGTTGATATGTAGATGCATTTGTTTTGGGCTCCATATGCCCTGAATGCATCTCCCCGCCAGGTGGGCCCCCCCCAAGCATAGTCTGATGCGTCTGTAGTTAGGGTTTGGGTGGCAGGGGGTAGAGTGAATGACAGTCCCTTGTTGTGGTGACATGTCTCTGCCCACCAAACAAACTTCTGTTGTAGGCAGGGAATTAGAGGAATCATTGTTTCCAGACTGTGACAATGTTGACTCCATAAACTTTTTAGGTACCATTGAAGTTTCCTCATATGCAGTCTTGCATATGGAATTAGTGGAATGCAGGATGCCATGAACCCCAAAGCCTGCAGAATTTGTCTTGCAGATAACTGGGTCTCTGTTGCCATCTGTTTGAAGTATGTTGTCAGTTGCCTTTGTTTGTCTGGCGTAAGGTAAGCCATCTGGGCAGTTCTATTCAAGCTTGCACCCAGGAATGTTATTATTTGAGAGGGTACCAGTTGGGATTTCTTTTTGTTTATTGTGTACCCTAGGCATGTCAGAAGCCTTTTTACAAATGCCAGATGTTAAAGAAGAGTGTCCTTGTTCTCTGCTGAGGCCTAAAAACACCCTCAGAAGCCGGTGCCTGCTCAGCAGCTCCGGACCCATCCAAGGGAGAGACATCCGCGGGTTCAATACTCTGAGAATCTCGTGCAATACTGGACTCTGCATGGGTCTCGGTAGAGGCCTGCGACTCAAAAGTAGCGGGTATTTGGGGCTGCGAAAGTGCCTCACTGAGTACCGGCAAACCAGCGACTGGCTTAGGAGAAGTTTTGTCATCGGTTTTGGACCTCAACGGTCTGTCTCTGTCTTTTTCTTTGTGTTTTTTGTGAACTCCGGTAGTCGGATTGCTGACCGACGACATTTCGGGGTAATTAAATCTGGATCCAAAATATTTTGAAGCAAAAATATACCGACGTTTATTAGGGCGTTGGTTAAATCTAGCACAAAACCAACAGCAAGGCATGTTATGATCTGGGCCTAGGCAAGGAATACAGTTCAAATGAAAATCCTTATGAGGTATTTGCTTCCCACAAGTAATGCAATTATTAACTTTTACTGACATCGGTAAGGAACAAGAAAAAGTTTCCCCAATGGGGTACTTAGCTTTAGTTGAAGACTATGGTTCTGAAACTTGAATGTGAACATTTCAGGGGTCGGCCGACCAGCACTTGCGAACTGCTTCTGCTTCGGGCACCGTGCGGCAAGAAATACTGAATAAAATGGTGTCGGCTGCATGTTTTATACCCCTGATGACCTGACGTCATGGAAGAGGAGACAGCAACTGACGCAGGACCCAAAGCTTTGTTATTCAGGCCGACTGAAGGCAACCTGCCAGCAGATTACCCAAATGTAATGACTGCAACAATGAAACACAAAGAACATCTGAGGATGGATGAGGGAACCCCTGCCTTGCGTGAGTAGGTCGAATTGGTGAGGTAACCTGTGGTGATTGCCCTTGGCTAATAGGTGTAGTAGGGGAAACCAATGCTGTCTTGGGCAAAAGGGGGTCACCAGCGGGATTTTTGGTTTGTCCCACCGGATTTTCAGAAGGACTTTTTAAATCAGTGTGAAGCGGGGGAAAACATAAAGAGACATCCCTGCCCAAGAAAAAGAGAAGGCGTCCACCTTCCACGTCTGTGGATGTGGGTTTCTGGTGCAAAACAGAGGCATCTGTCTGTTCTGGGAAGAGGTAAACAAATCTGCCTGAGGAATACCCCAACATGTGAATAAGATCCAATAACACTGTGTCTGCCATCACATTCTCTGTTGAGGTGAATGTGTAGTTTTGCTGCTAGGGACTAAATTTGAATTGCCAAGGTGTAAAGTGGATAGGACCTTGTCCCTCCCTGCTTGTTGATATACCACAGGACAGTCATATTGTCTGTGCCTATCTTCAAGGTGCCTGGTAGGAAAATTTGTTGGAATGTTTGAAGTGCCAAGAGCAGGGCTCTCGTTTCTTTGATATTGACATGATGTAATCCCTTTGTCTCTGGGTGGACCACTCTCCCTGAACTTTGTTCTGGTTGTTGTTGATTTCCAGGACTGCTCCCCAACCTAGATCTGATGCATCTGTGTAGAGGTGTTGTGAGGGTGGAGAGATCTGCAAGGGTATTCCCTGATTGATGTTGACGGACGAAATCCACCATTCCAGCTCTTTTTTCAGGCATGGAAGAAGAGGGAGGGTAACATCCAGAGGATGGGAGTGTTGGTTCCACAGATTCTTCAAGACCCATTGGAACTTTCTCATATGCAGCCTTGCAAAGGGAAGCATGGGACTCAAGGATGCCATATGACCTAGGACCCTAAGAAATTCCCTGGCTGAGATGGTTTGGAGGGAAAGAAGAGTATGGAAGTAATGGGTAAGTGCTTCCACCTTCTGGCAAGGGATGAAGACTGCCATCTTGTCTGTTGTTATTCTGCACTCTAAGAAGACAAATTCTTGGTAGGTGTCATTTGTGATTTTTGTTGGTTCACTGCGAACCCTAAGTCTGCCACGGTTTTGCACACCATGTGTAGGTGATGGTAAAGGGAGTGGCAGTCCTAGTGTAGGATTAACAGGTCATCAAGGTAGGGATATATTTGTATGCCCTGCATTCTGCAGTGGGCGGTAACTGGAGCTAGACACTTTGTGAACACTCTAGGAGCTGTAGAGAGCTGAAATGGTAATGAGAAAACTGAAAATGTAAGGAACCTACTGAGAAGCATAAGAAAGTCCAGGTGTGTACACTTACCATAAATGTATATGTTTGAGTGTATTCACTGTTGCAGTCATCACACTTGGGTTATCTGCCTGCAGGTAGCCCTCAGTTGGCCCGAATACCAGAGACTTAGTATTTCTGTGTCGGTTGCTGTCACTCCAGGACTGACATCAGGTCATCAGGGGTATAAAAACAGGCAGCTGACGCGATTACATCAGTTTTTCTTGCCCCAAATGTCAGGAGCTCCCCAATAAGGAGGTAAGCTATGGTGGAGGAAAACACCACCAGTAAAAAGTAAAGACCAATACCAATACTCCAAAAAGGGGGGAGTAAAAAGCATGCAGAGATTAAAGAGCGAGAGAGAGAGACAGAGAGACTAGGGGGTTGGAGGGAGGGAAACCAGGATTGCAACAGTGAATACACTCGAACATCGACATTTATGGTAAGTGTACACAATTGTACTATGTTCTTCGTGTTTCACTGTTGCAGTCATCACATTTGGGTGGATTCCCAAAGCTGAAGAAGGGTGGAGGCAGTCAAGAAGAACTAGGGCTGGCTAGAATGCCCTGCAAGACTGCTGTTGCAAAACCTGCCCTGGATTTGGAGAAGACAGGAAAATGGTAGTGCTTGGTGAAAGTGTGTACTGAACTCCAGGTAGCAGCTTCCAGGATGTCCCTGGTAGGGACTCCCCTGAGAAATGCTGTAGAGGTAGATGTTGCCCTAGTGGAATCTGTTCTGAGCCCCTGAGGGTTGGTTTCCCATGGTGCTTGTAGCAGAAATGGATGCAATGTGCTATCCATTTAGAGATTGTTTGCTTTGAAATGGCCTTGCCCTCTGCCCCGTTGCAAAGCTGACTAGTAACTAGTCTGATTTTCTGAAGGGTTTAGTCCTATCCAGGTAAAATGTGAGCTGTCTGTACATGTCCAAGGAGTGCAGGACCCTTTCCCCTTTATTTTGTAGATTATGGAAAAAAGTTGGCAAATTTATGGACTGGTTGAGAGCCACACTGGACACCACTTTAGGCATAAAGGAAGGGTTTCTCCAGAGGGAGACCCTGTCTGCATGGAAAATAATGAAGGGTTCCACAGCCATAAGTGCTTGTAGTTCAGACACTCTTCTAGCTGAAGTGATGGCCAGAAGCAATGCTGTTTTCCAAGAGAGGAATTTTAAGTCTGCTGACGCCGCAGGCTCAAAGGGTGGAAGTGTGAGCTTTTCCAGCACAAAGTTAAGGTCCCAAACAGGGGTGGGTGCTCTCCTTGGTGGCCTTAAGTTGTTTGCCCCTCTCAGGAACTGTTTGATAAGAGGGTGTGAGAAGAGACGTGGCTCAGTGTTGTAATGAGCCGAAATGGCTGAGGCATGTATCTTAATGGAAGAGAAGGACAGGCCTTTGTGAAGAAGATCTGCTAAGTAATCCAGGATTAAAGGCAGGGAGGGCAGAGTTGTGTCTAAGAAAGGGAGGAAGGTAGAGAGCATTAGGGCCAGCTAATAAGCCCTGCAAAACTGCAGTGGCAAAACCAGCTCTGGATTTAGAAAGAAATAGGCATGTGATAATGCTTGGTGAAGGTATGTACAGAGCTCCAGGTAGCAGCTTCTAGGATGTCCCTGGTAGGGACACCTCTGAGAAAGGCTGTAGAATGTGATCTAATCCCCTGTGGGGTAGGTTTTCCATGGTGCTTATAGCAGAAATGAATGCAATGGGCTATCCATTTAGAAATGGTTTGCTTCGAAATGGCCTTCCCCTCTGCCCCTAAAGCAAAGCCAACTAGCAGCTGTTCAGATTTCTGAGAGGCTTAGTCCCGTCCAAAGTTGTCTGTGCACGTCCAAAGAGTGCAGTATTATCTCCCCTTTGTTTTGTGGATTCAGGAAAAAAGAAGGCAAATGAATGGACTGATTTAGGGCCACACTAGACACCACCTTGGGCATAACAGAAGGATTGGTCCTGAGGGAAACCCTGTCTGCATGGAAGATAATGAAGGGCTCCACTGCCATAAGGGCCTGTAATTCAGACACTCTTCTAACTGAATTGATGGCTAGAAGGAAGGCTGTTTTCCAAGAAAGGAATTTCAACTCTGCAGTAGCAGCTGGTTTAAATGGAGGCACAGTGAGCTTTTCCAATACAAAGTTAAGATCCCAGGCTGGAGTAGGGGCTCGCCTGGGGGTCTTAAATTTTTAGCCCCTCTGAGGAACTGTTTTAACAGTGGGTGAGAGAAGAGGGGTGGTTCAGTATTATAATGTGCTGAAATGGCAGAAGCATGAATTTTGATAGACGAGAAGGATAGACCCTTGTGGAGCACTTCTGTTAAGTACTGAAGGATATGAGGTAAGCTGGGCACCGTAGTGCCCATCCCGAGTCTGACTCCAGGAACAGTATCTTTTCCACTTTTAAGCACAGGATTTTCTAGTACTAGGTCTCCTTGCTTCCAGAATAACATTGAGCACCTGCTTACTGAGGGATGCTATTGGAGAGCTCAAGGAATTAGCCAGGCTGCAAGGTTCAGGGTTTGAAGCTGAGGGTGCAGAATCTGGCCTGCCTGCTGGGACAGCAGGGAAGATGTCCAAAGTAGGTGCCATAGATCCAGCAGTATCATACTGTGCAAGAGAGGGTTCCAGTGCTGGCGAGGCCTGTCTGGTGCAATCAGTATTGTCCTTGGTTTGTCCTGTTTGATCTTTAGCAGAACCTTCGAGAGGAGAAGCAGAGGGGGAAAGGCATAAACTGAGAGGCTTTCCCAGGTAAAGGACAAGGCATCCACTTTCCAAGCTTGACTGTGGGGAGTCCTTGTGCAGAATTTTTCCAATTGGTAGTTCTGAGGGTAGGCAAACCAGTCTATCTCTGGAGTCCCCCATTTTTTCCTCAAGAGGTTGAATATCTTTGGTCCCAGTTTCCACTCATGTGGGTCCATGAGATTTCTGCTTAGGTCATCTGCCAGTGAATTTAGCTTACCTGGCAAGAACTGAGCTTGTAGGTGCACTTGGTAGCTCAGGGCTGTGTTCCACAGAGTCATGGCTAGTCTGCAGAGAGGGTACGAGCGGGTTCCCCCCTGCTTGTTTATGTACCACATAACTGTGGTGTTGTCTGTCTTTACCAATAACTGCCCTGGAAGGATATGGTCTTTGAAGGCTGTCAGGGAATTCTGTACAGCTAACATTTCTTTTTGGTTGATATACAGGTGCATCTGACTCGAGTTCCATTTGCCATGAATGCACCGCCCTGTCAAGTGAACCCCCCCATATATAGTCTGATGCGTCTATAGTCAGGGTTTGGGCGGTAGGGGGTAGATTGAAAGGGAGCCCCTTGTTTAGGTGGCAGGCCTCTGCCCACCAAAGGAACTCTGTCTTTATACAAGGAATGACAGGTCCTGAGAATGTTGACACCATAGGCTTTTTAGATACCATTGTAGTTTCTTCATATGCAGTCTTGCATATGGAATTAGTAGAATACAAGAGGCCATGAACCCCAGGGCTTGCAGAATTTTCCTTGCAGACAGCTGGGTCTTTCTGGCCAGTAGTTTGAAGGAAACTGTCAAATAAACTTGTTTCTCTGGTGTGAATAAGCCATCTGGAAGTTGTGTTCAATACTATTTGTTGGCAGGGTACTAGATGAGATTTCATTTTGTTTATGGTGTACCCCAGCCAGATGTTTTAATAGCATGTCCTGGCTTTCTGCCTGAATTAGACAATCATCCAGGTATGGGTATATATGAATGTTTCTCTGCCTGCAAATTGCAATGGCTGGAGCTAGACACTTTGTGAATACCCTGGGTGCAGTAGATAAGCCAAAGGGAAGTGCAGAGAACTGATAGAGCATGGAGCCTGCTCTGAAGCGTAGGTATTTCCTGCAATATTCCCTTATTGGAATGTGCAGGTAAGCTTTCTTAAAGTCTAAGGTTGTCAACCAGGCATCTTTGCCTAGCATAGGAAGCAGCTGTTGAAGTGTTAGCATTTTGTATTTTGGGATTACCAAAAAGGTGTTTAGAATAGACAGGTCCAGGATAGGACGCCAGGAGCTGTCTTTTCTGGGTACCAGGAAGAGTCTTAAGTAAAAATCTTGTCCCCTTTCTTCTGCTGGGACCGGCTGAATAGCTCTGATACGTAGAAGAGAGAGAACCTGCAGTCTGGCCTCTGCCCACTGATTTGGGGGTAGGTCTGGCCAACCGTTTGGGGTTGGTAAGGTGTGGAAGTGAAATCTGTATCCTTGGAATACTATATTTAAAACCCATTTGTCCTGGGTAATGAGTTCCCAGATTTTTGCATGCAGGGCAATCTTTCCCCCTAAGGGAGCAGGCAGTTAAGCAGGGCTTGGAAGGTGTAAGGTTAAGTAATTGTGACATTTTTCCATAGGAGGGTGTATTACTACTTCTAGCTTTGTAAGTGGGAGCCCCCCACTGCTTAGGCCTGTGTGTGCCTTGAGACTGTAGCCTAGGTGGTCTGCTGTTCCTAGGTTTGGACTGAGAAGGCCTGGAAGAGACTGGAAAGGACCAGTTCTTAGAAGGCCAATGCCTACTAAATCTGGGAGGCTGTACTTGCAGGAAATCTTTAACAGTTTGCATCGATTTAGCTTTTTCCTCCATCTTTTTAAGGACTTCTTCTGCTTTGTTGCCAAACAGGTGGTCTTGGTTTAAGGGAGCATCCAGTAATTTAGCTTTAACATGATCTGGCAAAGTTTTGCTCCTTAAGCCAAGCATGCCTTCTAAGTACAGACCCAGTGACAGCAGCCCTGCAAAATGCTTCTAAAGAGTCAAAACCACCTTGCAAAGTATGTTTACCAAGTTGTTCAGCAAAATGCATTAAATCCTGCAATTCTTTATGTTCAGTACAGTCAGGAATCAACATAATTTTCTGTTTAAGTAGTCCCATAATATGCTGCTGATACTTTAACATATGAAACTGGCAGTTTAAGGCCCTAATGGCCAAAGTAGCAGAAGTGTATACCTTCTTACCCCATCTGTCAAGGCCCTGGAATCTCTATCAGAGGGGGTAGGGTTTTTGGCAGTAGTAGCCTTAATGCCTTTAGGTCCCTGGGAAATGGTCTCTGGGTCCGCAGCAGGATTCTTGAAGAGGAACTTGTGAGAGTCAGGTACTCTGTAATACCTGTCAGGTTTTCTGGGAGTTGGAGGTAAAGTGTCTGGGGCCAGGCTGGATTCCAAGAAGGCATCATCTACAATGTCCAGGACAGCAGGGATAGCTAAAGGCCTGTGTTGAGGGAGGAGTAAGAATTCTCTAAGCCTCTATTTGGAGTCAGAGTAATCCTGGCTTTCCCAGGGGAAATGCTCCCTAAGAGTGTGCAAGGTTTCACCAAAAGAAAAAGCTCTTGAGGGGAAGCAGAGGGAATGGAATTCTCTGCATTAGAATCCTCATAGGTAGATAAGGACAAATCCTAGTAATCAGAAGAAACAGAAATTTCAGAATCCTGATCAGAAGAATCAGAAGGAAAATCAGTTCTAGGTCTCTTAGGGGGAAGGCTGACTTCCTCTAATTAAAGTAATAAGGTCTTCAGCCATTCTTATCATTTGTTTTTTATGCATATGGGCCTGACCATGCGGTTTGGACGTTGGTTTTCTAGGTGTGGGTCGAGTTTTAGGCCTTGAAGAAGAAGAAGATGATGTTGGTTTGAAATGCAAGTCTGTAGGCCTGAATACACCCTCAGAAGCCGGTGCCTGCACAGCGGATCCGGACCCATCCAAGGTAGAGACATCCACAGTTTCCATAGTCAAAGAAGCATCTCGTGGCATACTGGACTCTGAATGGGTCTCAGCAGAGGCCTGCGAATCTGAAGTAGCGGGTATCAGGGGCTGCAAAAGCACCTCACTGAGTACTGGCGAACTGGAGACTAGCTTAGCAGAAGTGTCGTTGGCAGTTTTGGACTTATGCGGTCTGTCTGTCTTTATCTTTATGCTTTTTCAGAATATCAGTAGTCGGATGGCTTACCAACGACATTTCTGGATAGTTAAACTGAGTACCAAAATAATTTGCTGCAAAAATAGACCGACGACAAATAGTTTGGGAGTTGAATGAAGCACAAAACTGACAGTGCGGGATGTCGTGGTCTGGGCCTAAGCAAGGAATGCAATACGAATGAAAATCTTTATGAGGTATTTGTTTTCCACAGGTAAGACAATTGTTAACTTTTACTGACATTGGTTTAAGAGCAAGAAAAAGGACCCCCAACGGGGTACTTAGCTTTTTTGAAGACTTCGGTTCTGAAACTCGAAAATGAAAATTTCAGGAGTCGGCTGACCGGCACTTGCGAACTGCTTCTGCTTCGGGCACCACATGGCAAGAAAGACTGATGTAATGGTGTCGGCTCCATGTTTTATACCCCTGACGACCCAATGTCATGGAAGAGGAGACAGCATCCGATGCAGGAATCCAAGACTCTGGTATTCAGGCCGGCTGAGGGCTACCTGCAGGCAGAAAACTTATATGTAATGACTGCAACAGTGAAACACGAAGAACATCTTTGATTTGACATGGTCTGGCAAGGTCTGCTCCTTAAGCCAAGAATGTCTTCTCAGTACAGAACCAGTGACTCCTGCCCTGCAAGATGCTTCTAGGGTGTCAAAGCCACACTGCAACATATGCTTGCTGACTTGCCTTGCAGAGTGCATAAGCTCCTGCAATTCTTTATTTTCTGCACAGTCTATATGTTGCTGGTACTTCAGCATGTGAAACTGACAATTCAATGCCCTAATAGCAAGAGTTGCAGAGGTATATACTTTCTTACCCCATCTGTCCAAAGCTCTGGAATCCCTGTCCGAAGGGATGGGATTCTTGGCTGTAGTTGCCTTGATAACTTTAGGCCCCTGGGAAATGATCTCTGGGTCAGCAGCAGGATTCTTGAAAAGAGATTTGTGAGTGTCAGATACGCTGTAGTACCTGTCTGATTTCCTAGGGGCAGGGGGTAAAGTATCAGGAGTAAGACTGGATTCCATAAAGACATCATCAACAACTTCCAGGACTGGGGTTATTGCTAAAGGCATGTGCTGTGGCAAATCTAGAAATTCTCTGAGTCCCTTTTTGGACTGAGGATAGTCTTTGCATTCCCAGTGGAAATGCTCTCTTAAAGTATGTAAGGTTTCACCAAAAAAAAAATCCTCTGGAGGAGAGGCAGAGGGAATGGATTCCTCTGCTTCTGAATCCTCATAAGCAGATAAGGGCATGTCTTCATAATCAGATACCTTAGAGTCATTGGACTCCTGGTTTGTTGAAGCTGCAGGGGACTGGTCTCTTTTTCTCTTAGGAGGGGAAGGCTGACTTCCCCTAATCAGCATAATAAGATCTTCTGCCATTCTAAGCATTTGTCATTGTGGCAAGGGAGCAGATGTATGCGCTTTGGTCGTCGGTTTTCTAGGCATAGCGCGTACTCTTGTCCTTAGAAACTCGGCAGTTTTAGATAAAAATGAAGTCGTCGGTTTGAGTCGAACATCGGTAGTGCAAAGAATTGCCTCAGAAGCCAGTGCCTGCTCAGCGGCACCGGACCCATCCAAGGTGGAGACATCCGCAGGTTCCATAGTAAAAAAAAAATCTCAAGGCATACCGGACTCCAAACGGGTCTCGGTAGAGGCCTGTGAATCCACTGAAGTGGGCATCAGGGGCTGCAAAAGCACCTCACTGAGTACCCGCGAACTGGCGTGTAGCTTAACAGAAGCGTCATTGGCAGCTTTGGATGTGTGCGGTCTGTCTCTGACTTTATCCTTACATTTTTTTTGGAAAATCAGTAGTCGAATGCCTTACCTGATGTCATTTCGGAATATGGAGATCAAGAGCAAAAGAATTTAGCGACAATGAGAGCCTGATGACGAATGGTTTGGGCGTTGAACAAGGCACAAAACCGACAGCGAGGTACGTCGTGGTCTGGGCCTAAACAGGTGATGCAGTAATAATGAAAATCTCTGTGTGGTATTTGCTTTTCACAGGCAAGGCAATTGTTAACTTTTTCTGACATTGGTTAGAGCAAAAAAAAAGGATCCCCAATGGGGTACTTAGCTTTAGAAGACTTCAGGATTATTCAGTTCGTAAACGAAAACTCAGGTAGCGGACGACTGGCACTTGCGAACTGCTTCTGGCTCCTTGGCAAGAAAGACTGATGTTATGGCATTGGCTGCCTGTTTTCATATCCCTGATGACCTGATGTCAGTCCTGGAGCGACAGCAACCGACACAGAAATACTAAGTCTCTGGTATTTGGGCTGACTGAGGGCTACCTGCACGCAGATAACCCAAGTGTGATGACTGCAACAGGGAAACACGAAGAACATCTTCCTGTAGCTGGGGTGAATGGGACTATGAAGGTAGGCATCTCTCCGATCCAGGGATACATGAAAGCTTGGTTGGGGATAAGGGATAAGAGATGATGCAAGGTGAGCATCTTGAAAATAGGCCCCCTGAGAAATAGACTGAGGGTAGACAAATCCAGGACTGGTCTCCAAGGACCATCCTTTCCTGGGACCAAAAACATCCTGGAGTAAAATCCCTTGTTTGTCTGGTCTAGAGGGACCTTTTCTATTGTCTGCTGAGTTAGGAGCTTACCCAAAATTGGAGGAAAGAGGTGAAACTGGCTTGAAGGGGGTTGAGGTGTCCCCTGAAAGGGAGGAACTGTCCACCATAAGATAACCTTTTTGGATGATGGAAAGGACCCAAGCCTCTGAGGTGATTTTCCACCAGGAGGGTAGGGAAAGTATGAGGCATTGGGAAAGGGGGGTGGATATGGGTAAAGGGTTTGAGTCACAGTGGAGGAGCTCTAACAGGGTCAGGTTGCATCTGAAAGGGAGTAGGGGTTGAGGTGGAGGAGGGTCTAGGAGTGGTTTTCTTCCCAGGGTGTCTCCATCCTTTAGATTGTGGAGCAGTAGAGTGAGAAGACTGCCTCCTTACAAAACTGGTCCTTTGTGGGTAGTTCCTGTGGTGTCTCGGAATGGGCGAAACTAGCAAATATTTTATATTTTGCAACTCCTTTCCCTTTTCTTGGAGAGTTTTAACGAGCTCTGCTGAAGCAGTGCCAAAAAGGGTCGTATTATCAAGTGGTGCATTCAGTAATTTGGCTTGTACATCCATGGGTAGAGGCTGCAGTCTCACCCAGGAGTACCTTCTCAGGACAGCACTTGATGCTGCAGATTTGGAAGACGCTTCTACAGCATCATAACTGCACTTGATGAGAATGCCTGGTGGTTACCTGAGAAGCGGTGGAGAGCTGGGCAGAAAGCTGAGACTTAGCAGGAAAATCTGGCACATCTGGCATTAATGCAGAGGCCTTGGACAGGGTATCTAGAACAAACTTAGCCATGTGAGTTTGACATTCTATACTGACCAGACCTCCCGTCCGGTGAAGCTACGGATATCCGAAGATCTCAGTGACATCAGGTTAAAAAAAAACAATAATGCATTATTTAAACATTCTTTGACTCATACCACTGCCTCTTTTAGGTTTACCATTATTGACAGGACAGTTGGTGCTAGGGCTAATAAATTAGGGTGGCATGATATATTGAATAGGAAAGAAAAAAAGTGGATAATTAAGCTGGGGGGATTATTTCCACCAGGTCTAAATGAGCATCTTTAGCCAACCAATCAGGGGAACTTTTGTTGTGTTGTGTGAACACTTTAATGTATATTAGGCTTGGCTTTTTTGTCTGATTTTTAACACTGAAGAAGGCCCAGTAACTTTTGGGCTGAAACTGGTCTGTTTTGCCTAATTTATGTTTAAATAAACATACATATATTTTAGGCACCTTTGCTTTTGTGTGCTGGCCTGCGGGTTTTTTTGATGTTTTTTTTTTGCTTGATAGTTAAAAGCTCTAATGGCTAATATTGAAAAAGTATAAATTTTCTTCCCCTGTATATCCACGAATTTGCTATACTTACCTGTAAGGAATAGAGAAGTGGAAGGCAGCTGTCTAGAGGATTTGTCTGCTGACAGAACAATGACTACTGGGTCTGCATGGGGGTTCTTGAATAAGTACTGTGCATTCTGGGGGACCTTGTAAAATCTATCAGGATGTTTAGAAGCTGGGGGTTGAGAATCTGGACCTGAGATGCAGCCTGAAAGGCATCATGAAAAGCAGGAAGAAGAGGAGGAAATGCAGATGGAGAAGGCTGGTTCATCTGCAGAAGTTCAAAATACCTCTTTTTAGTGTCAGAAACATCAGAAACCTGCCATTTAAAATGCTCTTTCATAAGTGTAATGGTGTCCCCAAAGGAGAATTCTTCCCCAGGAGAATCAGGACTAATGGTGTCCTCCTCCTCATGTGTAGCAAAGTCCTTGGGAGACTCAGTTTGGAAACAGTAAGTCAGGGATTCATCAGAAAAAGAAGAGAGTTCTTCCGCTGACTCCTCCAAGGCCTGCAGAGGCAGTAGGGCTGGTTGGCGCACCTAAGACTGAAAGTCCTGGAAGGCTCTGAACAAGGTCTGGGAAAAGGCTTCCCATCCAGGTGCTGGTTCTGTAGCTCTGTGTTTTTCTTTTTGTTTCCTCTTAACAGGAATAGTAGGAGTATTCTGTTTTGGAGCCAATGCCAGGGTGAATAGTAAGGCGGTAGTAGGCCCCTCAAATACAATGAGCTGTGGTTTCCGCCTTACCATCAGGGCCTGATGGCTGATCAACCTCAGCGAATGAACTCTGGGTTTCAGCTGAACCAGCTTCCACCATGGTTCCCAGTTCCAGCAGTGAAACCAACATCCAATAGGATTCTGGGCTAACATCTGCCTTGAGAGTCTCACTGGACTCCTGAGGTGCAGCATGGGCGTCGGGCCTAACTTTTTTGGCTTTCTTCTAAGGTGGCTCCTCGGAGGTACCTACCATATCCTCCCTACCTATGCCAAATGTCTGAGTCTTTGGTTTTCCAAGTATAACTTTAAAGCAGCCAAGTGGCTACACAAAGTTCTAGGTACAAAGGACTGGCAGATGTTGCAAGACTTATAGTCATGGCCTTCCCCTAAACAAAACAAACACTGATCGTGCATGTCCTTATGTGGAATTTGTCTTTCACAAGCACACTTTCCCTTCCTAACTGACATGTACATCTGGAAATTAAGAAGGAATATAATCAAAAAACCCAAAAGGGTACTTATTTGTAGCGGACAGCTGAAGTCAAACAAGCAAATGGATTCCCGGAGCTGGCGATCAGAGGTCTGTGGCAGAAAAGTTCTGGGTTGGGTATGTGCAGACATCACTTTTATAGCCGACGTTGGTTTATGGCTCTGACATGCAATGTCGCATGTACCCCTTATCCTAAGACTTTGGTATACTGGCCAGATGTCCAGTGCTGCAGGCAGCCACCTCCCTACTGTTATGAATACTGCAACATGAGAATAGAAGGATATTCAATGTTGTCTGGTAGGCAAGGTCAGAATGGTATCTAGTTTTAAGCTACATTAATCAGTTCTTAGCAGAGAGTACATTTCAGCAATTATATGGCCAGTCTCAACCTTCTTGGGGTAAGCATAAAGCCTTTCATATTAAGAGTAAAGTTCCTTTCATGCAACTTACGAATCATAGATTCATAGATTATAGATTTATAGATTAGTACTAAGCTAACTGCCCTTGAGAGCCATTTAAAGCCTAGCCAATTATCCCTTGTGAGACTCAAACCCTGCACATTGTGTTTGCAAGGCAAACACCTTAACCATTAGGCCACCCTCCCAATCTTTGCTATTACACACACGGTTCTTCTATGCAAGTGTACTATATTTTCACATTGTGTCCAGTCCACTTAAATTAAATAAACCAGCCATTGTACACCAATTATACAATCCCTTATCATAAATGTATTTCTGTATGTAGTCTACATGTTCATAGTCTTCCCAAATCAAGAACTAACTTCTTCCACCGATAGCATGACGTCCCCCCCGGATCAAAATCAAACTTCTTTCATAAGTACATACAGTTCTTTTACATCATGCACTCCATCCAAATAAAAGGCACATTTATGTGAAGCTTTCACATTGTGTACAGCCCATTGGTTTGGTTATCTAATTAAGTTTAATAACATAATCACCTCTAAAAGTTCAGGGAAGGAGCATGAAACCAAGTCCTCAAGTAATGTGAAACGTTCCATCTGTCTGTCAGTCAATGGCATAACTTGTAGTTGAGATGCTACTCATTTATAAGAATTCCAAAACAGACCTGCTTTTTTCCTACTGTTATGCTTTCTATTAAATCTCATTTTCACTAGTTTAAGCATGTACAGCTCATGCTTTCTGTAATTCATTTTTAAAGTTTCATCTGAGCTCTTCAGCATAAAATCCCATGCACACAATTCTCAACAGAAAACAACAGAAGTTGAGAAACTGGACCTTCATAGTTCATAGTTCATAGTTTATTACTAAGCTAACTGCCCTTGGGAGCCATTTCAAGCTTAGCCAATTATCCCTTGTGAGACTCAAACCCTGCACCTTGTGTTTGTAAGGCAAACACCTTAGCCATTAAGCCACCCTCCCTAACACCACATCATATAAATACAGCGTTCTCTAAGATGTTAGCAGACTGTCACCAAAACAAAGATCTTTGAATATATCAAGAAGAGAAAAAAGGACAAGACAGAACAGAGGACTTCTCACTGCTGTAGGCTCTGTTGTCCTGAGAAAATAAAGATTTGACTCTGAATATCATCATCTTATTTAACAATTACCTCAACTACATGTTGGTTCAAATTACTTGTCTTGGATAATAAAAAAGCTCTATCTCCACAACTTATCTCTTTCAGGTCAAGCATAGTAACTATCTTCTGGAGCTCAGTTTTCCTTGGGCGTTATCTCAAGGTGTAATTTTGGACCTATTTTATTCTCTAAATTTGCCAATTCTTTTCCTCAAGCCCTACCTAAAATTAATACAATTCTCTAAGTTGAAGTCCACCTTTTAAGTAACTCTCCAAATGACTTCACTGCATTGCAAAACAACATTCAATATGATTGCAATAAAGGTTTTCTCTACATAAATTCACAACAAACAAATCCAAATCAAAATATAAAGAAGTTATGTATTCACCATAGCATTCCATGTTTGTTGTCCATATTCTCGTCTTCGTTCTTGATGGTTGGGTTCGGATCCGAGCGTTGGTTCTGACTCTGCCACATACTAAAGCTTGAGAGCTTTCACTGGCTCGAGGCTAAACCCTATCGCAAGATGCCTAGAGACAGTTACCCAGATCTCATTTATATGAAAATCAGTCACTATACTATCTAACCCACTATGGTACATATAACCAAAAAAACCTTCAGTCCATAACTCATGAGGCCCAAAGGGAATCAGACCTCATAGCCAATTTCAAAAATTCCTCTTGATCGAGGGTGGGATGCAAGAATGGAGGCGAGAATATGGAAAACAAACATGGAAATTTATGTTGAGTACATAACTTCTTTATGTTATGTTGTTCTTATCTCGCCTTCATTCTTGATGGTTGGGACAGCGTCCTCAGCACCTTCTTCTCGGGTGGCTCAAGGGAATAAACTCATCAGAACAGTGGAACCAAAGGATGCCCTGTTCCAGAAGGCCACATCTACTTTGTATTGAGGGATAAAGGTATGAGGGTTAACCCATGTAGCTGCAGCACAAATTGAATCCAAAGGAAGACTGGCTTGAAAGGCAGTGGAAGTAGCCATAGCTCTAGTTGAATGACCTTGAATTTTCCCTGGCAGCTGCTTGTGCTGAGAATTATAAGCATAGATAATAGTGTCTGTACGCCACTTAGATAAAGTGACTTTTGAAAATGAAGTCCCTTTTCTATTTTCTGAGAATGAAACAAACAGTTGGTCAGATTTTCTAAATTCATCAGTCCTATGTAAATAAAAACGTAACTGCCTATGGACATTCAGTTGGTGAAGCTTGTATTCTGCCTTGTTCCCATAACTGAAAAAAAAAACAGGCAGCTCAATAGACTGATTTAAATTGGACTCGGAACATACTTTTGGCAGAAAAGAAGGATTTGTCCTGAGAGAGAGACTGTCTTTGTGGAAGATCAGATAGGGAGAATGGATAGAAACAGCTTGCAGTTCTGAAATCCTCCTAGCGGAAGTAATGGCTGTTAGTAAGATTATGTTCCAAGTTAAGAACTTCAGTGGACAAGAGGAGGCTGTTTCAAATGGGGGGAGAATTAAAGAAGCTAGCACCAAATTTAGGTCCCAAGAAGGTGGTGGTTCTCTTAAGGGAGGTCTTAACTCATTACATCCAAGTGACACCTCCAGGTGCATCTGCAGTTAACTCCTACTGATGCCTATAGGGGTCAAATATTGCTTGTTCATATTTGCATCAATACTTCCAAAACCATGCTATGTACAAGTTTTTAAAAGATTTCATCTTAAAACTTTCACAATGGCAAACTCAACTGTATTAATATTTGACCTCTGTCTAGTTCAGGTAACTAAATATTAACTGTTGTTTTTATGATATTAATTTATATAGATATAATTTTCATACTTTTTTCTAAATATCTCAACAAACAAGTAACACAGATATAATTCATTAGGCTCATATGAAAGCTCTCATCTAGCTGAATAAAATACTGTTGATGATATGTGTATAACTTGAGTGGTTGCTGAGATATTGTAAGTTGTTTACAAATTATTACAAATGTAATAATTACTGTGTTTACTGTGACTTATTACATTTGGTTTAAGACCTAGAACCTAAATAGTCTGTGCTGAAGAGTTTGCCATTTATACTTCTTTCATAACCACTATTGTTCCAGAGATATGAACGTTTATTTGAAATGGGAGGACATAATTTAATTCTGAAAAAAGGCTTAAGCTCCGCCCATTGGAAGTTACAGTTACAGTGCAAATTTCCTGAGCTCCATTGGAGTAAATGAGTTAAGAGGAACCTACCCCTCATAAAAGCTTTGCATAATCTGTGAGACATAATATTACATCCCATGTCTCCTACATGGTAGTTAGATATGGCAGCTAACTGTACTCATACCGTGGCTGCAGCCACACCTTGATTAAAGGTTTCTGTTAAAAATTCAAGAATTGCTAATATAGGGGCTGTAAAAAGGTCTATATGTTTTTTGTCAGCCCAACAAGGAAATCTCTTCCATTTGCTTGCATAAAGTTTCCTAGTTGTGGTCTTGTGCGATGAAACCAGAATGTGTTGCACTGCTGGAGATAATTCTGGAAACCTGGCTAAGATGGGAAGTGGAGCAACCATGCTGTCAGCTTGAGGGTTGGAATAGAGGGGTGGAGCGTTCCTGACTGATAAATCAGATGATCCGGTACTGAGTCCAAGATCCAAGGCTCCTCCTGAAAATGGGGCCATAGAAAGGGAAACCATATCTGACGGGGCCAGTACGGAGCTATGAGAATTAGCCTGCAACTCAACAATCTGGCTTTCTGAAGAACTTTGGCTATTAATGGAAACTGAGGAAAAGCGTAAAGAAGTCCAGGGGCTAATCGTGCACAAATGCATCCCTTGATGACTCCCCGGAGGGGAGATTAGGGCAAAGAAACTGCTGCATTTGGAGTTCATGGATGTGACAAAAAGGTTGCAGCAAGATTGACCCCACTTGCGAAAAATTTGGTTCGCAATTTCCTGTTTCAGAGACCACTCATGAGGCATAAGAATTGCCCTGCTTAATTTGTCCACTATCACCTTGGATTTCCCCGGGATGTGTGTTGCAATCAGAAAACTTTGAGAAGATGTTGCCCATTGCCATACTCTTAAAGCCTCTCGGCACAGAGGGTAAGATCTGGTTCCGCCTTGCTTGTTGATGTACCACACCACAGACATTTTGTCTCTTTGTACTGCAATCGTGCCTAGTGGAAGAGAGATCTGTAATGCCTGCAACGTCAGAAGCCCCTCTCTCATCTATAGGACATTGATGTGCAAGTGGTATTCGTGTTCCTGCCAGGTCCCTTGGACAGTCTGTCCCAGATAATGTCCCTCCCCACCCTATCTGGGAAGCGTCCATGGTCACTGTAGCTATTGGTTGGGGGAGAACAAATGGTCTGCCTATCGTTACTTGCGTGGACTGAAGCCACCATCGTAAGTCCCTCTTGCAAGTGTCCGTAATTAACTAACTCCAGCATGGATCACTGAGCAAAGAGTAGCCACTGTAGTATTATCATGTGTAGATGAGCTAGTGGGACTAACGTTACTGCAGCTGCCATTGAACCCAGGACCTTGTGGGCAAACTTTGCCTGTATCTTCTTCTTCATGAACAAGATTGATATCTGATGGCATACCGTTAGTACTCTTTCGTGAGGCAGTTTTGCTACCATGTCTTCTATGTTTAAGTCTGAAGGCAACAAGGCAGATTTTTCGAAGTTTATAGTGATTCCTAATTCTGAACAAAGATGAATGGCAGTGTCCCATGCTTTGCTCAGTAAATGCTCGGTGGTGGTGGTTAGGAGCCAGTCATCTAAGTATGGAAACACTCAGAATCCTAGACACCTCAGATGAGCTGTGACTACTGCCATGCATTTGGTAAACACTCTGGGGGTTGTAATGAGACCTAAGGGCAGAGCTCTGAACTGGAAATGACTGGCTCCCAGCCGGAAGCGTAGATACCTCCTGGATGGCCTTACCATCTTTATGTGGTAGTACACATCCTGAGGATCTATAGAGCACATCCAATTATTTTTTCCCAGAAAAGGGAGTATAGACTGCAGTGTCACCATCCAAAACTTTGTTTTCTTTAGAGACTTGTTTAGTCTGCTGAGATCCAAAATGGGCCTCCAGTCTCCTGTCTTCTTTGGAACTAAAAAGAACCTTGAGTAAGTTCCAGATCCGATTTGGTCTGCAGGGACTTTATGGATGACTCTTTTTGTTAGCAACCTTTGAACTTCTACGGTTGCTTGATCCCTTTGACTGGGTGGTATATCTGAGATCGACCTTGGTGGAAGGGGTGGAAAGGAAAAAGGAATGTTGTATCCCCCTGGATATGATCGACTCTACCCATTTGCCTTGAGTGATGTCCAGCCAGGCCTTTGGGTACAGTGATAATCTGCCCACGACCGCCTCCAGAGATGGACAGGCAGGCCTCCTTTCATGAGTGCTGGAAGGGCCTACCAGAAAACGTATCTCTGTCACCCTGGTACTGCAGACTCCCTCTGCCGCGAGGACGGCGTCTTCCATTGTTATTTCCCCCTATGCCCCTGGGGGAAAATTCACCATGTGCGTCCGGCAAAGCTCTTTGGGATTTCCGTACCACATTTTTCCGCCCTTCTGACCCTTGGGATAAGGTCTGGCAGGGACAGAAAGATGTACTCCCACGGCAGACAGAGTTTTGCCATCTTGTTTGCACCTAGTAAGAGTCTCTTTCACTTTTGGCCCAAACAAAGATGAGCCATCAAAAGGGGCATTAATAAAGGAAGATTTGAAGGGTTCAGCAAACTCACAAAGACACATCCAGGAATGTCTCCTCAGAGCTATTCCTGTGCCTGCTGCCCTCCTCACTCCATCGGCTGCATATGAAATGAGGCGTATGGAAGAGTTTACTATAGAATTTAAGGTAGTAAGCTGAGAGGTTACCTTGTCAGGTACCCCTGTAGCTGTAGTACCTTGGAGGGTATCTCAAAGCTCCTTGAGGAGATCCCTCTGAACTCGAGTAAAGTGGGTTAAGTAATTCAGTGACCTAAGAGTAAAGGCCACTGAAGAAAACATACACTTCCCGTATCTGTCCATCGTTTCAGACTCCTTATTCGGTGGATGGACAGATGAAGAAGTTTTGGCCACTGCCACCACCATAGCATCTACTGGGACACCTTTGGTCAGGAAATGTTTGTCATCTGGGGCTGTAATAAATTTGTTGGGCCTCCTCGGAATGGGTTCTACAGATTCTGGAGAGCCCCACGCCTTTTGACTGACTACACCAAGGAGCTGGTCAAAAGGCGGAGACACCCAAGAGGTGGAGGGTCAAGATCCAAATGCCTCCAGGTATACAGACTCATCTTCAGAAGGGGAGAGGGCCTTTCAGCCACCCCTCTGCTTCAGGATCTCTAAGATGTCTGAAAAACAGACATCGTCAGAGGGTGAATGTGGGGACCCTTCTGAATCCTCTAAGTCCGTATCTGAAGTGACAGACTCAGGGAAGTCCAGGTGCTTCCTTTTACAAGTTCCCTTCCGAAGGACCTTCTCAGAGGGATACTCTGGGGAAGTTTCAGAAGAGAGTGTCTCCCCCATTGGGGGGTCCTGGGGTATTGGATCTCTGTTCTTGGGCTGGAGGAATGGTGGGAGGTAGACACTGGCCCTTTAGGGGGAAGAGTGGCTGGAGTCAAGGGTAGAGCAGTCTGAGGGGACAGAATGCTCCTCATCATCTTGAGGGCACCATGGTCCTGGCCCGAGACAGTCTCCAGCTCCGAGGAACCAGGAGACTTCTCCCACACCAAGGATAATGGCTCTGAGGATGATGTGGGAGCACAACTCACCTGCGCCGAAGCCCAGAGTTGAAGAGTCGGATCCGAAAAGAGTCCGATTCGACTCTCCCCCAGGACCCGACGAGGGAGTGTCAGCGCCCAGACGCCTCGATAGAAGGTAAAATTGAGGAGATCGAAGTGGAAGTTGGAACCAAAACACCGGGAGTGGTTTTTGGATCTAATGGTTCCACCACAAGGACCTCCAGGCACTCCGGCTTCAAACTCATCCAAGTCGAAGGAGGAATAGAAGATAAGACAGGTTCAGTGGTTGGCTCCACGTCCTTCTGGGCTGGGCTCAAGAGAATTTTTGCTAGGGCCAATGTCTGAAGCAACCTCTTAACCACCAGCTACACATCATTGTCCAATAAGCTCCTGGACGATCGAGAGGAATAGGTGGATGATCTATGGCTACCAGCTACTGATTGCAGAAGGGTTACTCTGGCACAGAACGAACCGGCTCCAAGGATGGTGACCAGCTCCTTTTTTGGTCCCAAGTTGGTTCTGATGATACAGATGGAACCGATGGAGACTTGGACTTCTCTGACTCGATAGCCTTTGGATCCAAAGCTAGTAGCTTTTCCAGTCTCTTTGTCGGCTCAGAAACCAGAACCGATGAAGTTGATTCTTTTGAGGGCTTATCTTTAGAGGCCTGATTCCCTTCGGCAGCCGTCTCAAAAGGTCCCTTTAACAAGCCCCTAACTATCAATTTGTTTTTCCACTCCTGCAGGACCCTAGAGCTAAAGCCATGACATACAGCTCAGGAATCCTGCAGGTGAATGGCTCCTAAACAATAAACACAACTAGTGTGTCTGTCCGTCAAAGACATTTTCTGTGTGCACAAGTCACACTTTTTAAATCCAGACTGTTTTGTCTCTTTAGCACTATCCTTAGACATAATGTAGACCTGGTCACAACTATAGCTAAACAGCACTATGAAAAAATACACAGCTATAAAGTAACAGCCCTACGCAATACAGGAAACACTAACAAAATAAGCAGAGAGGAGACAAAGTTTTTTTTTTAAACTTTATAGGTAAAGAAGGAAAAAGGGACTAGAGGAGAGGTCTCTAAGTTAAACGATGATCTCTTCTGACCTGAGGTGACTCCTCTAACTTAAACGGAAAAAACCTTGAAAGTTAGGTAGTAAAACTGGGGGGGGGGGGGTCTCTAATCTAAACAGGTTAAAATAAAAGGGAACAAGAAATGAATACTCTAACTCAAATGAATTTGTATGCGGAGACAACTAAATTTATAGAGAGAGAGAGAGAGAGAGAGAGAGAGAGGGAAAGGCCTGAGTAAAACAACGGCCCACACAGTAACAGCAAAAACAGTGAGAAAAAAAACAAAAGCAATGCTCCTACCACTCTACAAAGGTAACTACTTGAAATACCTTAAAGATATTATAAGTTTTCCACTAAAAAACTTTAAAGAAGAATAAATGAAAGAAACTTAAGACTGCGCCAGTGAAAAAGCAATCCCGAAGCAGCAAGTAGCAAACGAGATCTGGGTCACTGTCGCTAGGCATCTTGGGATAGGGTTTAGGCTCAAGCCAGTGAAAGCTCTCGAGCTTTAGTATGTGGCCGAGTCAGAACCGATGCTCGGTTCCGAACCCAACCATCAAGAGTGAAGGCGAGACAAGGACAACATAACATATGGTATTTAGCTCATCCCCAAAGAATATGAAAGTGCCTTTCTTTAAACATTAATGAATTGATGAAAAAGTCTATATAACAAGCTTGCACATACACAAAGGTGATCTTCTCAGTCTTGGTCATACCTCTCTACCTCTTAATACAAGAAATCTGGATAAAACCAAAATAATGGGGGGACAACATCACAAAAGTACAGACAGATTTTAATTATTGCTCAAATAAAAATAGAAAGTTACTAGAATAACAGGTTTTGCATTAGCATGTATTTTCTGAAGGATAAAATGTTTGAAACTCAAATACCTATCATAATTTAATGACTTCAAGTCTCACTGATTTGCTATAAAAACTAATTTTAGCAGGAACAGACTAGAAATCTGAGGCAAAAATCTGGATAATGTGAAAAAAAAAAAAAAAAAAAAAAAAAAAACTGTACAGTTGAGAGGTATAGTCTTGGTACAATATTTAATGGGTCTACATCACTTGATCGGAATACCAAATCAGAGAATATCTACTCATCGACCCCTATTCAGCGAATGTCCTTTTACTGAACGCACAAATCAGTAAACCTTTCTCCCAGGGCACTGAGTTAATTGGCCAACGTGGAAATTTGTCCTTTTCCCCACTGTAGTGCAATCTCAGAGTTAGTATATATAATTAAGGGGGTGGGAGCATAGCCCCCCCACTTTGATGGGTTTGTTATATTCCATTGTGTATCACTCGGTATGTTGGCCTACTAAATTAGGGCCCTGGGTAAACATTCGCTGATTTGATCATTCGATAAAAAGGTAGTTCACTGAATAGGGGTTGATGAATAGATATTCTTTGAATTGGTGTTTTGATCAAGTGATATAGACCCCATTTAATACATACAATGAATTCATTATCTCTAAACTTGATGCCATTATTTATTTATTCACTTACTGTTAGATATTATGAATATAAGGCTGAAATTAATTCTGCTGTAAATATGCTGAAAGAAAAAGCTTGCTTAAATGCAGAAGCAGAGTTTAGTAATATGTGATCAGCAACCATACTAAATGACTGTGGCTTAAAAAAATAAGGAACTTGCTTATGAGTGTATCACACACACATCAAGAAAGCTGACTTCTTACAGACATGACAAGAATGTAATCTGCTTTCTCTGGACAACAGGACATGTTTTTCTAAGAAAGTTTAAAAATGTGCTTTTCTAATCCACAAGGTGTTTCCTTGAAGACAGTTTACTTAACAGCATTTGCACAAGAACAGATGTGTCAGCATTTGCGTCATCAAGGCAGTATCTTTCCAAAACCAAGAGGGTGTGTGTTTAACTAAAATATATATAAAGTCTGTATTAAATCCAGTTATGTTAGGGGTATGGTAGGGACACATTTTGTCCTGAGGTAAATGTTATATCTCTCACATCATCTGTACTATATGAGAAGTAAAGTGGAACATTTTCTGAAGCTGGAACAGAAGTACATGTGGTTTATTATAAAAGTTATTGGTTACTGCTCTTAAAGACAGGAGCTGCAAAGTATATTCTCTCATCAGTGTACATTCTGCAAGTTTCTGTATGCAACAGACTGTGAATGCACCTATAACCAGACTTTGATTCCAGCCAGCAAGACTGAGTGTCTTAAGAAGACTTCAAATCCCACAGCAAGAAGCAGCAGTAAGCAGAGCCATATATTTTTTCAATGGCAAGCTAGCCTGCATTTGAACCTAAAATCTGCATTTGAACCTAAAATCTGCATTTGAACCTATAATCTGCATTCAAACACAGGGGGAGTGATGGTAAGCCCTGCAGAGGGTTACTTCAGTTAAATTGCAGTAACTAACATTTGTACGTATGTGTAAATCCTAAACAGAAGTATTCCAGTTTATGCAGCTTGCAGTAGTAAAGTTTTTTAGACGTCTAAAATCCGGAGTGAGACTAGTTCAAGAAAGTTGCAGTGCCATAAATTCTTCAAGAAAAGGTGGATGTCCACTTGTACAGCAGTCCGCTGCCTGTTGTACTTCACCAGCTTCTCAAGTGACTTTGAAAAATTTCCAGCCATCTGCAACGACAGCCTGATCACCTGTTTTCTTGTTCACTGGTAAGACTTTTTTCTACATCACATTTTTTAGTATGGATGCTATTCGACCGTTTGGATAGTAGACAGTTTGGATATTAGACAGTATGGATATTTTCAGACATAATTCAAGCAAATGTAAAAAAATTGCAATGTTGGTATACACAGCACATTAGTAAATGTAAAACCTTAGTAGGGCAGGTTGATAGCAAGGCATTATGCAAATGTATTACAATATTTGACTGGTATCTCAAAGAAAACCATGTGAAATATGATAAATGTTTATTGTGTGCTTCAACAAAAACTGCACTTTGTGTATTATGCCATAAAAAAAGTATTGCATCATATTGCTAAAAAACAGACTATAAAGACAGATCTGTTCATGATAAAGAATTAACTAAGGGTAAAGTGTTTCTATTATATTCAGATGTTGAACAGTTATGTCCTGTCACCACATGTGAGTCAAATCAGTTACTGATAGAACCCCTAGTACATTTTGTTACTAAGGAATGTAGTAAACTGCTAAAAGACAGACACAATGAGTTCAGGAAGTTTAGACAAGTTATACATACATCTTTTCAAAAGTGCATAGGAGTTTCAAATTCAGCAGAACAGCTTACTAAAAAATATCAGAAAGACCATGCAATATTACAGGAGACTCTTAAACAACAGTTACGAGATGAAAAAAATAGATTAGCTGAACTGACAGAGACTGACTTCCTACATACATTGGGAAAGAGTAGGAAACCACAGCTGATCTGTACAAAAGAGATATATTTTATAATATGTTTGTGTTTTGAAAATGGTTAAGCTTACATGGTAGGATGGTAGGATCTGACAAATCATTCTCAAATGTTTAAAACTTCCATTCAATTAAAGCAATGTATTTATCAGTACTACAGTAAAGTAGAGCATATGACTGCCATTCTTAGCATAGTCAAAAGGTAAACAAAACTGTTCTAGTGTATAAAATTAAATAAAAATAGATAATAAGAGTAAAAAGTTAAAGTCACAAAACTGACATGATTGTATAAAGATATACAGATAAAAGACAGACATGCATGTATGTTATTTTCATCTAGAGTACATTTCTTTACAATGCACAAAAGCAAAAGGCAGACAACAGCAAATATAAATAATGTAAGTATAAACATATGTTAAGCTAATATCTATTTTGTTTTTTACAATTTTTTTATAATTATATAGTAACACCAAACAGTTAAAGTTCTGAATTTTAAAAAGAAATAAAATCACAGATGGTATTAGTTAAACAGTTTTTGTAAAATTAATGGCAGAACAGTTAAATAGTTAAATAAATAAAATACTGAAATCCATTTAAGCTAATTGTAAAATAATGTCTGTTTATGTAGTATAAATGCATAGTTATGCAAATTACAATCACATTAAAGGAAAAATGCCAAAAAAATTAACTATAGTTTACATAGTATGAAATATGAGCTCAGACCTTCCTAGACTGAATGAATAGTTACAGGAAATGTTGGAAAGATAAGATAAACAACAAGACTGATTGCCAGACAAGTAGCTTGAGTTTTTCTAAAGCATCATTATTAAAACATACTTGTTAAAATGTTTACAGGAAACATTATTTGGTAATTATAATAAAACATCACAATTGTGCATATATGTCACTGATAAAAATAAAAAAGTTACATCAAGTATAGCCAACAGATGGGTTATAGTATACATACAGTTCAAATCAATTATACAGGAAGGTACAAATAACTACTACTAGTAGAAGTAGACAGCAAAGGCAACAGAAAAGATGATCAAATCAGACAAAGGTCTATAGTTTAATAACCTAATAAAGCAAATGTATAACCAAAGTGTTGGGCTGATCTACATTATAAAGCAAATAAACAATAGTGCAATATTACAGGGGGAGGGGTACTTTCTCAGTTTTACACTGACTGTATAAGCAGTGCTGCACAAGGGTCTGAAATAAAACTACATAAAAAATAAACAACAAGGGTCTGAAATAAAGCTACAGAAAAAAATAAACATCAAGGGTCTGAAATAAAGGTACAGAAAAAAATAAACAACAAGGGTCTGAAATAAAGTTACAGAAAAAAAAAATAAACAAAGGTCTGAAATAAAGCTACAGAAAAAATAAACAACAAGGGTCAGAAATAAAGCTACAAGAGAAAAAAATAATTGCAACCTGTTAAACTGTAAAGTTATACAAGAGATGGTTTAAAAAACAAGAGATGGCTTAAAATTGATCACAGCTATACAAGACAGAGTAAAGATATGTAAAAAACTGAACAAGATTGGTCACTATTTTTAATATGTTTTTGACAAAACAATTTTGGTATAAAAAAGCATGAATACTTTTAATTGTTGAATATGTAGTTTAAAATAACAGGACATATGCCTTTGGTGCCAATTCCACTAGATACTTCTAAAGCAGACGTGTCCAACCTGTGGCCCATGGGGCCCACGACCATGGCTCTCCCCCATGCGGCCCTTCACTCTAACCCTCACATACATGCTGCAAAATCAAAAACATTTTTTTTTTTTGTTTTTTTTTGTTTTGACCGCTCCCGCCTTATGTAACTATATAATGTCGGTATACCCTTCTAGTTTTTTTTTTTTTTGTTTGAAAAAAGGTCAGTGTATTTTTGCATTATTTTTATTAAATAATCAGTGTGTGTGTGTGTGTGTGTGTGTGTGTGTGTGTGTTGCTGAAGAAGAGGACTCATATGGATTTTTTGCTGTTGCCTTTGAACAGCAATTACCCAGGAGTAAGTGAAGAGAAGAGAGTTGTATTGAGAACTCATACCTACCTCTTAACTGTATGGATGAAAGAATGTCTGAATTTTTTTCATCTTCCAATTCTGTTGTCTTTGTTTAGGAAATAAAAAGTAGTCATCCAAGGTAAATGCAGTTTCAGGAGTAACTTGCAGCTTCTTCTTGCTATTTACAGTGGATGGATATTTACATTCAATGGACAAATATATTAACGTGGCCTGTGGGGTTCTGATTTAGACTTATATCATTAGACTTAGGAGTCTGAGGGGAAGCAGCTTGGAGTTCTATCAAGAAAGTTCTGTTGTTGCTGGGGTTGGTTGTTATAGGTTACTACTACTACTACCCCTTTGCCCTTTTTTTAAAAGCAGCATTATATCCCTTGTGTGAGACTCAAACCCTGCACCTTGTGTTTGTAAAAAAAAAAACTAACCCAGGCCACCACCCCCCTAGGAAGTTGCAGGATGTTGATGCAATGTGTTTTTATTATTATTTTTAATGCATTTGAGACATAAAAGTTTTCCAAATGTACTTTATAGTCTTTGTATGTACAAATGCAGAAAAATTCAGTACAAATGATAGTCTTTGTATATACAAATGCAGAATAATTCAGTGTGTAAATACATACTGTAAAGAATACATTGTAATAAGTTTAAAAGTAATTTGTCAAGTTGTAATATCACTGGTTTTACCCCAGTAAAATAATTGCTTTCATCTAAGCCCAGTTCAGTATTTTACCAAGATGTTAATGAGCAGTTCAAAAACATGATCACAATGTTATGGTTAAAATGACATTGAAACTGTATATTTTCAGTAGTGTATAAATGCTTGCAGTAGCACATGGTTCTTGTCTCTAATAGTTAATTCAACAGTTGCAAAGAGTTAATGAAACAGTTCTAAGTCATAAATTAAATTCTGTAATTGCAAAGGAATAAATTAATCAAGTTAAACTAAAGCCGACACAGCTCATAACTGATAAAATAATTTCACAGAATGGTCTGCAAAATAAAAAGTTGTTAAATACATTCAGTTTGGTAGTAATACTTGAATATAATTGTATTAACTATGTAAAATTGCATTTTGATTTGTTGTATCAAAAGACTAAAGGTTTATTTCTTGTGTTTTCTATATAATGTGATCAAAAAATACATATCAG
The DNA here is from genome assembly GCF_019279795.1 of Protopterus annectens. NCBI lineage: Eukaryota > Metazoa > Chordata > Ceratodontiformes > Protopteridae > Protopterus > Protopterus annectens. The sequence goes on from NC_056751.1 coordinate 7,196,776, forward strand.
TATAAAATGTTTTGAGTATGTTTAAAAACAGAGGGAATTGTTAGATATTATGAATATAAGGCTGAAATTAATTCTGTTGTAAATATGCTGAAAGAAAAAGCTTGCTTAAATGCAGAAACAGAGTTTAGAAATATGTGATCAGCAACCATACTAAATGACTGTGGCTTAAAAAAATAAGGAACTTGCTTATGAGTGTATTACACACACATCAAGAAAGCTGATTTCTTACAGACATGACAAGAATGTAATCTGCTTTCACTGGACAACAGGACATGTTTTTCTAAGAAACTTTAAAAATGTGCTTTTCTAATCCACAAGGCGTTTCCTTGAAGACAGTTTACTTAACAGCATTTGCACAAGAACAGATGTGTCAGCATTTGCGTCATCAAGGCAGTATCTTTCCGTTTAGAGGGTGTGTGTTTAACTAAAATATATATAAAGTCTGTATTAAATCCAGTTATGTTAGGGGTATGGTAGGGACACATTTTGTCCTGAGGTAAATGTTATATCTCTCACATCATCTGTACTATATGAGAAGTAAAGTGGAACATTTTCTGAAGCTGTAACAGAAGTACATGTGGTTTATTATAAAAGTTATTGGTTACTGTTCTTAAAGACAGGTGCTGCAAAGTATATTCTCTCATTAGTAGTGTATATTCTGCAAGTTTCTGTATGCAACAGACTGTGAATGCAACTATAACCAGACTTTGATTCCAGCCAGCAAGACTGAGTGTCTTAAGAAGACTTCAAATCCCACAGCAAGAAGCAGCAGTAAGCAGAGCCATATAATTTTTCACTTACTAATTTACTTTTTCATTTATTTTATTTTAATTTGTTAATGGGCTAGAGTATTGATTGTAAAGTATTCTTTTTAGTCTTAGTAAGTTCTCCTACAAATTAAACCATCCATTTTCATTCTTCCTCAACCCATGGGTTCAGATCTAATCCTTGAATCCTACTCGGCCATATACTCCAGAATTTGGATCCAATTTTCGAGCTCCTCCCTCTACCAATAATGCCTTAGTCCATCCAAATTACCTCAGATTGAGATTGTTGCCATTAGGCCTATAAAGTTAGACAGAGATAGGGATTGCTAACAGAGAAAAGAAAGGCCTCAAACCGGAGCTGTTGGCTCCAAAACACAGTCCTACAGGTGTCTCCAGAAAGTTGAAGGATAGGGGATGGATGAGAGAAAGTTGAGGAAAAATGAAAATGGGCAACACAGATGCCTAGTTATGTTGAGTACATAACTTTTAAATCTGATTTTGTCCCTTTCATTCTTCCTCAACCTACAGGACAGAGTCCACAGCTATGCTGATCTTGGGTGGCGCTCATGGAAAGATATCTCAGAGCATCACTGAACCAAAGGCAGTTCTGTTTTTAGAAATAATATCCAATGTGTAATGAGTAACAAAGGTAAGAGTACTGGACCATGTGTCTGCTGTGCAATATCATCAATAGATGATCTAGATCAAGAAGCAGATGAAGCAGCCATAGATCTGGTTGAATGAGCACTGGGTGGTTTGGGTAAGACCATGCCTTGCTGAGAAAAATCCAAGAAATACAGTATGTAATCCATTTTGTTAGAGAGGCTTTGGAAACTGGGAACTCCAGTCTTTTTTGTGAAAAGGAAACAAACAGTTGATCTGATTTTGTGATTTGTTTTGTCCTGTGAAGATAAAATTATAATTGTCTACGTACATCAAGTAGATGAAACATGTACTTTCCTTTGTTCAAAAAATTTGGAAAGAAGACTGGTAAATGAATGGACTAATGTTGTTTTCAGAAGCCACTTTGGGTAAAAAGGAAGGGTTTGCCGATAAGTTAACCCTATCATTATAGAAGCTAATGTAAGGAGTTTTTGAAAAAAGAGTCTGGAGTTCAGATATCCTATTTGCGGAAGTAATGGCTACCAAGAAAACTGTTTTCCACGAAAGGAATTTTAAATCACTTTTAGCTGAAGGTTCAAAGTGTTTCTTAGTTAGACCTTGTAGCACAACTGTGAGATCCCTGGAGGTGACGATTTTTTTTTGGTAGCCTGAGAAGAAAAATGCCTTTTAGAAATGTTCTGCATAATTTGTAAGAAGCCACGGAGTAATTTCTGTCTCCTGTGTGAAAATTAGAGATAACTGCTAACTGCAGCTTAATCATAAGGAAACTAGCTCCTTCTTTAAAAAGGGTCAATCTCATTATTAAAAGCCCAAAGGGAGAATTTTTTTTCCACTTGCTCTTGTAAGCTTTCTTAGTAGATTGTTACGTACCTGAGAAAAATGCCTGAGCTGTCTAACCATTACTGAAAGTGGAGAAACCATGCAGTTAGTTTGAGGGCTTGGATGCTGGGATGCCGGATCCCTGATGGGTAAGACAGGAGATTAGGAGATGGCTCCAGTATCTATGGAGGATAACAAAGGTTGAGACCACAAAAAGGGGAACTATATCTTTCGAGGTCAGAAGGGGCAATGAGGATGACTGAGCTCTTCAGCCAATTTGCTTGATACAGAAATTTGGAAATCAAAGGAAGAGGGGGATACCCATAAAGAAGACCAGGGGGACAAGTGAGGACTAGTTCATCTGTTGGTGATTCCCCATGAGGGGGGATAAGAGCAAAAAAACTGCTGCACTTGTTGTTGTGGGAAGATGCAAAGAGGTGGGAGCTAGGTTGGCCCCAAGGACTGAAGATCCTTTCTGCCACAGGTTTAAAAGCCTGAATTTGCACTTGTTTCCCACCTTTCCTGTAACTAGTCTAGTCCACATACAGATCTGCTGTATCCAGGACTGCTTGTAAGGTTCTGAGCCCCCAAAGCCTTCCTGTGTTGGAGGGAAGCCTTCTAACTTATCAGTGGCAGTGGTAAGCACAAGGTAGCCTATCTACCACAAGAGTGGTTTCTGGCCCAGTAACTGTAGTTTACTGGCCGTTTGGGTAGTTTTTCCATCTCTTTCAGCTTTCGGGTTTAAAAGCTTGTGTTTGCGCTTGTTTCCCACCTTTCCTGTAACTAGTCTAGTCCAGATACAGATTTGCTGTATCCAGGACTGTTTGTAAGCTTCTGAGCCCCCTAAGCCTTTCCATCTCTTTCAACCTTTTGGTTTAAAAGCCCGCATTTGTGCTTGTTTCCCACCTTTCCTGTAACTAGTCTAATCCAGATACAGATTTGCTGTTTCCAGAACTGCTTGTAAGCTTCTGAGCCCGGCAAGCCTTTCTGTGTTGGAGGGAAGCATTCTAGCTTATCAGTGGGAGTGGTAAGCACTGGGTAGCCTATCTACCACAAGATCCAGGTACAGATTCTCAGTTTTAGCACTTGAATTTGCTTATTCATGCTCAGCACTTGTTCAGAACTTGTTGTTAGCACTAAATAAGCTACAAATTACTACAGCACTCAACTTTCCTCTTTACCTAGAGGAAAAGAGTTTTTGTACTTACTTTCCTCACTTGCTTAGAGAAAAACAGCTCTTATACTCACTTTCCTCACTTCTCTAGAGGAAAATAGTTTTTTATTCAGGCATGTCCAAGGGTCAGCTCCCAGTGCTCTCTCCTGTCTATATGATGAATCTGGGCATCTTGGGGCAATGTAGCAATTGCCTCATGTATACAGACAACCCTCTCCTCCTACCACCCAACACTATACCCTGTGAAAAATGCACTTATCTAGCCAAACTGGAGGTAAAGGTCTCTCCAACCAAAACTGAACTTGACAGTCAAGAGGAGAAGGTAAACACTTGCATTAAACCTATACCACCAAAATCCACTCATAGAAACACAAAAACATTCACAGAGGCTCTCAATAATAACCTGTTCAAGCAACAGAGACCTCCAAAGCAGAAATGCAAGCAACCTCCACCCCCCAACACAACCCAAATGATACATAGCCCACAGACTCAGTGTGCCAATAAACCACAGCCCATAAGCCAAAACAATGTACCCAACATACTAGTCATAGGTGACTCTATAGTCAGGCACACTGATGTCCCGCTCACCAGGCTAAAGAAGAAGAAGGCTACTGTCAGCTGCCTGTCAGGTGTCAGGATCCGCCACATAACCCATTCACTCAGGTCACTCTACAACAAGTACAAATATGACTCTGCCATTGTCCATGTTGGTGTGAACGACCTGAGATGTACCTCCCTAGACTACATGAAAAGAGACATGGAAGAGCTCCCCGATCTTGTAGCCCAGGCAGGTATGACCCTAGCCCTGAGTAACATCCTGCCATCGGATACCGCAGTACAAGGACAAAATGATTGACTTCAACAATTGGCTAAGCTTCTGGTGTCATTCTAAGGGGATCCAGTATCTGTCTGCCTGGGATGACATGGCTGACACACCACGATGCTTTGCCAGAGATGGCCTGCACCTGTCAACCCTGGAATTCTGGATACTGGCTTAGGGTCTTGCCACCCTTATAGTGCCTTTTTTAGACAAGGTTCACATGACAAATTCACCACTGTAACAGAAACAGGCAAGCAAAAACTGAGGGTAATGCTACTCAATGCTAAAAGTCTAAATCTCAAAATGCATTCACTTGAGGCACTCCTTAAAATGGAGAACATCTATATTTGTGCAGTGACTGAGACCTGGTTCAAGGCTCTAGAGAGCACTCTTGCATTACCAGGCTATACCTCATACCACACTTTTCAGCCATCTAACCTGGACCAGAACACCAAAGGAGGAGGTGTGTCCATATTCATTAAGGATATCCACAACTCCAGGCCTGTAACACAGCATAATGCATCCGAGGTTATCCAAGTGCAACTAACTCTGGGCAAAACTGCAATCCAAAATGTAGCTTGCTGCAGATCCCCCACCATGCCCCAGGATTCCATGTCTCTTTTCTTGATATACTGGAAAGTATTAGGGTTCAACCAAACACCCTAATAATGGGCGATTTCAACTACCCCCACCATTAATTGGGAAAATTCATGTACCAACTCCTTCACTCACCGCTTTCTGAAATTCATAAATTCCAATGACCTGGATCAACTTATCCACACCCCCACCAGGGGTAACAATATTCTACACCTAGTCATTACCAACATGAGTGACCAGTGTTCCACACCTGAAGTCAACTCCTCGTTGGTCAGGTCTGACCATAAGCTAATCGCCCTAGAAATCCGCATCCCGCCCGCACCCACCACTAAGGAAACCAAGTAAAAAATTTCTCCAAAGCCAACTTCATGCTTCTTAAGACAGAAGTGGCGAACTTCATGACACCCATGCAGATGGACAATACAGTTACGACTGCTGAATCCTACACAAATGCAGTCTATAAGCACTTACAAGAGTGCATACATCATGCTATCCCAAACAGAACCAAGACACTAGCCTCCAAAAAAAGGAAGCCAATATGACGGTCCCCTGCTACAAACAAACTCTACAACAGAAGGAAGAAACTGTCGCAAAAGAGAGTAAAATCCCATGAGTGGAGGAGCTCCCAGGTCAGCCTCAGTAAGAAACTGAGATCCCTTATAAGATCCTACAAAGCTAGCTATGAAAACAAAATCGCCACTGATTCTAAGGGCAACCACAAAGCATTCTATAGCAATGTCAAGAATCTCAATGGCAACAACCAGATCTGCTCTGAGTTACAGCACAACAGCATGAAAATGACAGAACCAACTGATATTGCCAACATCCTGGCAGATAGATTCAGTGCTAACTTTACCCCCCCACCCCCTAAAGGGCCCATATCTATATAGGAAGAATGCAGAGTCCCTGTAATCACATTTATGCAGTTAAAAGCTGCACTCTATAAAACCAAAACCACAGCATCCATGGGACCAGACAACATCCCAGGCTGCATTTTACATGAACGTCAGAACAAACTGGCTCCCCACCTAAGCACCATGTTTAATCATAGTCTCACGTCAGACTTTGTGCCCAATGAATGGTGCACAGCAACAGTTATCCCACTCCACAAAGGGGGAGACACCACTGATCCTGGTAACTATTGCCTTATTAGCCTGATGAGCCTGGTCTGCAAGGCCATGGAACTCATCACCATGGAACTCATAAACAAAGACATTAGTAACGTCCAAACTCTGTACCCCACCCAGTTCGGGTTTGTGAAAGGCAGATCATGCCTTCCGAAACTGACCGACTTCTTTGAGGCAGTCACCAAAGCCGTAGACGAGGCTAAGGTGGTTCACACAGCCTATCTTGACCTCGCCAAGGCTTTCGACACCATTCCCCATTCTGGAATTATACCTAAACTCACTAAACTAGGTATAAATCCCTACGTCACAAGATGGGTTGCCAACTGGCTCACTGACAGAACCCACACTGTAAAGGTTGCAGACTCCAAATCTGACTTCAAATCAGTGACATGTGGAGTACCACAAGGTTCAGTCCTGGGACTTCGCCTGTTTGGTATCTACTTCTCTGAAGTATAGGCTAACACAGAAGGCCTCTGGCTAACAAAGTTCACAGATGACTGCAAATTAGGAGCCATAGTCGAGTCCCCAAATGATGTGGATATCCTACAGAAGGGCCTCACTGAGACACATGCCTGGTGTCAGAGCCATGGCCTCAAGCTCAATGCCAAAAAGTGATTGTCATCCCCTTTGGTAAAAACTCTGTACCCATGAACTACCACATAAACGGCGGTCTACTTAATGCCGAATGTGTGATAAGAGACCTTGGAACCCAGGTGGACAGCAGTCTCTCCTATGATAATCGCATCGCCACAGTAGTCAGAAAATCCTTCTATGTGGCAGACCTCATCACAAAAGGGTTCTCATCCAGAAAAATAGAGGCCATTGTTCCCTTCTACTCGGCACTCATTAGACCCATTATAGAGTACAACGCCCCTTTTGGAATGTACCTCACAAGACATCTGCAGCAGGTGGAAAGGCCACAGAAGTACCTCACAAAGAGGATTACTGGCCTCAAATATATGCCTTACACTGTCTCAAAACACTCCAGCTTTACTCTGTAGCACACTGCCTACTTCCAGGAGATCTCTGCCTAACATATAAAGCTATGTTAAACATAGAGCTGTTGGACATGTTACACCTAAAGAAATCCCAATCCCTCCGAGCAGCATGCTCTAGGAACCTAAACCTTGTCACCACGATAAACAGAACATGCTGGAGGGATAGATTCCTGTCCCAGAGACTTCCCATACTCTGGAACAAGCTACCCATCTATGTCAAGCAAAGTTCCTCATTAGCACTCTTTAAGAAAAATCTTGATGAGTGGATGAGAAATAGGAAATACACCCGGGGATCACTTCTGTGGCTCTACTCGACAGGGGCACAGGAAATTAACTTTCTTGGGTGGCGTAAGCCAGGGAACCTTGTTGGCTAGACTTACTTAGGCCCTTGGGCCTATAGCCTAGTACCTACCTATGAATCTATGACTGAGAGACCACTTGTGATGCATCAGGATGGATATGCTTAGTTTGTCTGCTAACATGTTTATTTTTCCTGGAATGTGCATTGCAACTAGAAAGTGGTCTAATGAGATTGCCCATTCCCACACTATCATGACCTCTCTGCAGAGGGAATAGACATGGTTCCCCCTTGTTTTCTGTCATAGATCCTTGTGCTTGAAGAACTGATCTTCCTCGAGGAAATGGATGGGAAATAAGTAGATGAACCTGATTCCTGATGGTGGATATATGATGAGGTGGTAGTGATGCAACCTGTGTTGTTGTATCCAGAAGTGTACCAATGAACTCTAGGTTCTAGACCATGTTAGATTTGATTTGGCATAATTTATACTTAATCCCACTGACTGTCAAATCTGGAGCAAATAGCCCCTGGAATGTAGGAGAAGATGCTTGGAGGGGGCAGTGAGGATGCAGTCATCCAGATATGGAACCACTCAGATTCCTTTGAGTCTCAGATGAGCAGCCACCACTTCCATACATTTGGTAAACATCCTGGGGACTCTGGTGAGTCCAAAGGGCAGGGCTCGGAAAGTACAGTTCTGTACACTTACCATAAATGTAGATGTTCAAGTGTATTCACTGTTGCAGTCATCACACTTGGGTTATCCTGCCAGGGATAGCCCTCAGTCGTCCCGAATACCAGAGGCTTAGTATTTCTGCGTTAATTGCTGTCACTCCAGGACTGATGTCAGGTCGTCAGTGGTATAAAAACAGGCAGCCAACACCATTACATCAGTTTTTCTTGCCCCAAATGTCAGGAGCCCCCAAACAGGTAGCTAGGTTACGGTGGAATAACTCCACCAGCAGAAAGTAAATACCAATAGCCCTGTAAAGAGTGAGGAAGAAAGAGAAAGAGAGAGAGAGAAGGGGGCTGGAGGGTGGGAAACCAGGACTGCAACAGTGAATTCACTTGAACATCTACATTTATGGTAAGTGTACACAACTGTACTATGTTCTTCGTGTTTCACTGTTGCAGTCATTACACTTGGGATGATTCCCAAAGCAGAAGAATAGGTGGAGGTAGTCAAGAAGAGTTGGGGCTGGCTAGTATGCCTTGCAGGACTGTGGTTGCAAAGCCTGCCCTGGATTTGGAACAGAAAGGCAGGTGGTAATGCTTGGTGAAGGTATGAGCAGAACTCCATGTTGCAGCTTCCAGGATGTCCCTGGTAGGGACCCCTCTGAGAAAGGCTGCAGAGGTTGAAGTTGCCCTAGTGGAATGTGTTCTGACCCCCAGTGGAGGTGGTTTCAAATAGTGTTTGTAACAGAAATGGATACAGTGTGCTATCCATTTGGAAATGGTTTGTTTTGATATGGCTTTGCCCTCTGCCCCTGGTGCAAAGCTGACTATTAACTGGACAGATTTCCTAAAGGGCTTAGTCCTATCCAGGTAGAATCTGAGATGTCTGTGTACATCTAAAGAGTGCAGGATCCTTTCCCCCTTATTTTGAGGTTTAGGGAAAAAGGTGGGCAAATGAATAGATTGATTGAGAGCCAGACTGGACACCACTTTAGCCATGAAAGTTGGGTTAGTCCTGAGGGAGACCCTGTCAGCATGAAGAATGATGAAGGGTTCACAGCCATAAGTGTTTGTAGCTCAGACACTCTTCTAGATGAAGTGATGGCCAGAAGCAAGGCTGTTTTCAAAGAGAGGAATTTTAACTCTGTTGAAGCTGCAGGCTCAAAGGGGGTACAGGGAGCTTTTCCATCACAAAGTTAACGTCCCAAGCAGGGGTAGGTGCTCTTCTTGGTGGCCTTAAGCTGTTAGCCCCTCTAAGAAACTGCTTGATGAGAGGATGTGAAAAGAGAGGTGGCTCAGTACTGTTATGTGCAGAGATGGCAGAGGCATGTATTTTAATGGAAGAGAAGGATTGGCCCCTGTGGAGTAGGTCTGCAAGTTAATGCAGGATGACAGGTAAGGAGGGCTGTGTTGGTTCGGCTCCTTTAGTCTGGATCCAGGAACAATACCTTTTCCACTTGTCAGCATAGGATTTTCTAGAGCTGGGTCATCTGGCCTCACGTATGACGTCCAGGACCTGCTTGCTCAGGCTGGCCACTGGAGGAGAAGTCAAGGAATAAGCCAGGCTGCCAGGTCCAGGGTCTGCAATTGTGCATGCAAGAACTCTCCCTCCAGCTGAGTCAGGAGAGTTGGAATCTGAGGGAGGTGCCAGGGAGTCAACGGTGACAGACTGCGCAGTAGTCGGTACTGATGTTGGCGTGACCAGTCTGGGGCAATCAGGATTGCCCTTAGTCTTTTCTCCCTTATTTTGAGTAATACTCTTGTAAGAAGAGGGAGAGGGGAAAATGCATAGATTGAGAGGTTTACCTATTGGAAGGATAGGGCATCCACTTTCCAGGCCTTGCTGTGAGGTTCCCTGGTGCAGAATTTGCTGAGTTGGTGGTTGTTGGGGGAGGCAAATAGGTCCATCTTCGGGGTGCCCCATTTCTGGGTTACAAGGCTAATGGTGTTGTGGTTTAATTGCCACTCGTGTGGGTCTAGGAGATTTCTGCTTAAGTTGTCTCCCAGAGAGTTCTGGTTGCCTGGCAGGAACTGCGCTAGCAGATGAATATGCAAGGCTGAGGCCATGTTCCAAAGGGTCATGGCTAGCCTGCAGAGTGGGTAAGAGTGGGTTCCCCCCTGCTTGTTGATGTACCACATCACTGTGGTTTTGTCGGTTTTGATTAGTAGAGGACGCGGAGACAGTAGGGATCTGAAAGCTGTCAGAGCATGCTGAACAGCTAGCAACTCTTTTTGGTTGATGTGCAGATAAATTTGACTTGGGCTGCAGTGACCTGAATGCACCTGCCGTCCAGGTGTGCACCCCAGGCATAGTCTGATGCATCTGTGGTTAGGGTCTGGGCGGCGTGGAATTGTGAAAAGGGAAGTCTCTTGTGGTTGCATGCTGCTGCCCACCAAAGAAAATCTTTCCTTAGACAAGGTATCATAGGTGTAATAGTTTCCAGGTCCAGAGAATGTTGACACCAAAGGCTTTTTAAGTACCACTGAAGTTTCCTCATATGCATTCTGGCATATGGAATTAGTAGAATGAAGGAGGTTATGATCCCTAGAGCTTGCAGGATTTTTCTTGCGGATAACTGGGTTCTGGTGGCCAGTTGAGAGAAGTAGCCTGCCAGATAGGCCTGTTTTTCTGGAGTAAGAAATGCCATCTTGCATGCTGTATCCAGGCTTGCTCCCAGGAATACAATTTTTTGACTGGGGATTAGTTTGGATTTCTTTTTGTTTATAGTGTACCCCAGTGAGGTTAGTAGGTCCTTTACAAATGTCAGGTGCTGCAACAGCTTTTCCTGACTGTCTGCCTGAATCAGGCAGTCGTCCAAGTAGGGGTAAATTTGAATATTTCTGTCTGCAAAAAGCAATGGCTGGAGCCAGGCATTTTGTTTAAACTCTGGGAGCAGTGGATAAGCCAAAGGGAAGTGCAGAGAACTGATAATGCATATATCCTGCCCTGAAACGTAGATATTTCCTGCAAGAGACTCTGATTGGGATGTGCAGATAGGCCTCTTTTAGGTCTAGGGTGGCTAACCAGGCATCTTTGGACAGCATAAGTAGAAGCTGCTGTAGGGTGAGCCTTTTTAATTTTGGTACCACCAGGAAGGAGCTTAGAATGGATAGATCTAAGATTGGGCACCAGGTGCCCTCTTTTCTGGGTACCAGGAAAAGTCTGGAATAGAAACTTGGCCTATCTGTTCTGCAGGAACAGGCTGAATTGCCCTCATGGAGAACAAGGAATGAACTTGGTTTTGTGCCTCTGCCCACTGGTTTGGATGAAGATCTGGGAACCTTTTTGGGGTTGGCAGCGAGTGGAAATAAAATTTGTAAGACTGTGACACTATGTTGAGGACCCATCGTTGGTGATGGAGGCCCAGTTTTTTGCATGGGAGGCAAGTTTTCCTCTTTGGGGCACAAGTAGATGGGCAGAGGTGAGAGGTGGAGTTAAGAAGTCATTCTGAATTCTTTCCATAAGGGGGTGGCTTAGCACTCCCTGTTTTAAAAGTGGAACTACTCCATTGCTTAGATCTCTGCATATCCTGAGACTGCTGTTTGGGGGGGGGTTGCTTCCCCTAGGTCTAGTCGGAGGTGGCCTTGAGGGGGCTAGAAAGGACCAATGTTTTGAGGAGCAATGCCTACTGAATCTAGGAGGCTGGACTTGCAAAAAGTCTTTAACTGTCTACATAGACTTAGCTTTTTCTTCCATCTTTTTTAAAACCTCTTCGGCTTTGGTGCCAAATAGATTGTCTTTGTTCAGTGGTGCGTCCAATAATTTTGATTTGACATGGTCTGGCAAGGTTTGTTCCTTAAGCCAAGCATGCCATCTAAGTACAGAACCTGTGACTGCTGTCCTGCAGAATGCTTCTAGGGCATCAAACCCACTTTGCAGGGTATGCTTACTAACTTGGCTTGCAGAATGCATAAGCTCCTGTAATTCTTTATTTTCTGCACAGTCAGGGAAGGTAGATAATTGTTGTTTAATAAGTTCCATAGTATGTTGCTGGTATTTCAGCATTTGGAACTGACAATTTAATGCTCTAATGGCAAGAGTTGCAGAGGTGTATACTTTTTTACCCCATCTGTCTAAAGCTCGGGAATCCCTGTCCGAAGGGGTGGGATTATTAGCTGTGGTTGCTTTTATTCCTTTAGGTCCTTGGGAAATTACCTCTGGGTCAGCAGTACGATTATTGAAAAGAAATTTGTGTGAGTTAGAGACTCTGTAGTACCTGTCAGGTTTCCTGAGAGCAGGAGGTAGAGTATCAGGAGTTAGACTGGATTCCATAAAAACATCATCCACAACATCCAGAACAGGAGGAATAGTTAAGGGTCTGTGCTGTGGTAAATCTAAAAATTCCCTGAGTCTCTTTTTGGACTGAGGATAATCCTGGCATTCCCAATGGAAATGCTCTCTCAAGGTATGTAGGGTTTCACCAAAAGAAAAATCCTCTGGAGGATAGGCAGATGGAATGGATTCCTCAGCATCTGAATCCTCATAATCAGATAAGGGCATGTCTTCATAATCAGAAACCTCAGAGTCGTCGGACTCTTGGTCAGATAATGCTGCTGGGGACAAGTCTCTTTTCCTTTTAGCAGAGGTAGGCTGGCTTCCCCTATTCAGCATGATAAGGTCTTCTGCTATTTTAAGCATCTGAGATTGAGGCAAGGAAGCAGGTACTTGAGGTTGGGTCATCTTTATTTTAGGCGTAGTTCGTACTCTGGGCCTTAGAAAGAACTGAAGATGTGAAAGACGTCATCAGTTCGTGTCGAATATCAGTAGTGCGAAGAACTTCCTCAGAAGCTGTTGCCTGCACAGCGGCTCCGGACCCATCCAAGGTAGAGACATCCGCAGGTTCCATAGTCAAAGAAAGAGTCTTGCGGCATACCGGACTCCGAAACGGTCTCGGTAGCGGCCTGCAAATCCATAGAAGTGGGCATCAGGGGCTGTGAAAGCACCTCACTGAGTACCGCCGAACTGGCGACTAGCTTAACAGAAGCGTCGTCGGCAGTTTTGGACCTGACTGGCACTCGTGCATACTGCTTCTGCTTCAGGCTCCTTGGCAAGAAAGACTGATGTAATGGTGCCTGCTGCCTGTTTTTATACCACTGACGACCTGAAGTATAAGCCTTTGGTATTCGGGCCGACTGCGGGCTACCCCTGGCAGGATAACCCAAGTGTGATGACTGCAACAGTCAAACATAAAGAACATCTGGTACTGCCTGGCTCCCAGCCAAAAGCATAACTGTCTTCAGGAGCACTTGTTGAGTTTGATGTGATAGTTAGCATCTATCAGGCACGTCCAATTGTCCTTGTAAAGAAATGACAGGACAGACCGTACCATGACCATTCGGAACTTCAACTTCTTCACATACTGATTCAGTTTGCTTAGATCCATAATTGATCTGAGGTCCCCTGTATTCCTGGGTACTAAAAAGGAGTGTGAGTAAGTTACAAACCCTATTTGGTCTGGTGGTACTTTTTGGATGACTCATTTTTCTAGCAGTTTTTGAACTTCTTTGGCTGTGTCTTTCCTCTGACTGGGTGGAAAGTTGTGAAGTTTTTTTTTTCCTTTTGTGAAAAGAAAGTTAAAAAATGGAAAGAAATAACCTCTGCATATGATGTTTAGCACCCAGGTATCTTTTGTTATATTTGTCCAAGCTTATGGGTGTAGGGATAATCATCCCGACTGCTTCCAGAGATGGACAGTTGGGCAGCCCTTCAGGAGTGCTGTAAGGGTCTGTCTGGAAAGGAACCTCAGAAACCCTGGTTCTGCAGGCCACCTCTGCCTCTAGGGAAACATCACCCATTAGAATTTCCTCCGCTGCCTCTGGAGAGATTGTCCCCAAGTAGGTCTTTGAAAGGTCCTGAGATTTCTGCAACCATATTCTCTTACCACCTCTGTGATTCCTGAAAAGGTCTGTTGAGGAGTAGAACATGTGATTCCTATGGCAGACAGAGTCTTTCCATCCTGTTCGCTGCAGGTAAGCATCTCTTTCACTGACAGCCCAAATAAGGGTGTGCCATCAAAGGGAGCATTGATAAAGGATGTCATAAAGGCTCTGCAAAGTTGCATAGCCGCATTCAGGCATGTCTCCTTATTTCAATGCCTGAGCCAGCTGCTTGTGAGATGCCTTCAGCTGTGTGAGAAATCAACCTCATTAAAGAGTTTGATATAGACAAGAGAGTGGCCAGCTGCAAGGACGTTCTTTTGAGATCCTCTGCAGTCATGAACTCTGACAGACTATTTGATAGCTCTTTGGTCAAATCTCTCTGAAGTCTCAGGAAATGTGCCAGGTAATTAACAGATGTCAGCGAAAAGGTTGCTGAAGCAAAGACTGGCTTCCTGAATCTGTCCAATGTTCTAGACTCATTGTTTGGTGGATGGATGGACTAGCTCTGCTCTACTAGCTCTTTCATAGTGGCTGCTGCCACCACCATAGCATCAACTGGGACTTCTTTGCTCCAGTGAGTTCTGTCTTTTGGAGGGGCTAAGAATTTGTTGCGTCTTTTTGCAATAGGTTTGATGTTATCCAGTTCCTTTCAAGCTTGGCGAGAAACTAAATCAATGAGTTCATCCACTTGGGGGGGGGGGGGGGTAACCCAATAATCCAAGATGTAGTCAAAAATACTGATTCTTCCAGAAAGGGATTTTATCTAAGGATCTCTAAAATGTTTCTGAAGGAGATGTCATCTGGTGGCAATCTAGGGGAACCTTCTCCTTCATCAAAATCAATACACTCCATGAGAGACTCCACTGGTGAGTCTACGCACCTCCTCTTGCACGTTCTCTTCTGATGTAGATCCTCCATGGGATGTTCAGGGGAGGTATCGTAAGAGAGGGGAACTTCCTCTACTGGAACTTATTGGACACTTGTTGGAACTGGCTGTCCCTGTGGAGTAGTTCTGATTGAGTCAGACCTTGTAGCCTATGAGAGAAAGAGGGTAAGATCCGAAAAATGAGAAGGCAGTTCATTGGCTAGAGAAAAAGTCCTTACCATATTCTCAAAGGCTGATGGACCTGGAGAAGCCTCGGCCAAACCAGGGCTGAAGCTCACAGCAAAGGCAGATCTTGACCACCCTTGGATTCGTGCCTCAAGGAAGGAACTGGATCCAAATTGTCCAGTGCCACGGCTCCAAGGGGCAGGGATGGATCCGACAACATTGGAGTCGATCCTGGCACCATAGATCCAACCCAACACTATGGCTTCCGGGACCCATTCTGATCTGATGGTATCAGAGTGGAACTAGTCAGGGTTACTATTCAGAGTCGAAGAAGAAATCTTCTTCAGATCTGACTCTGGACTTCTCTGGGATTTCATATCCTGGGACTCCGAAACAACTGGATGGATCGGAGAAGGCGAGAGAATAGTGTGAGATGATGTACGGAGGCTCACGGATCTGATAGGGGATGGAACCAGTATAACCCCTATCTGAATCTGAACTCTAAGAAATGTTTGCATCATCCTATCCACATTCGCTTCTGATAAACTTCTGGAGGATCTGGATGATGTAGTGGATAGAGGTCTTTAATTTCGCTTAGGTGTTTGTAACAACAGGGACTGAAGAGTAGGAGATATTAAACAGGTTTAATGGTATGCTCTACAGTATGACCACTTTATGAGGAGCCAGGTTTTGGATCTGAGGACCTAAGATTCCAAAAAGGTGCCATCAGACTTGCGATATAATAATCTGATCAGAAAGTGTCGGATTCGAAGGGTGGGTCTTAGGATCCGACACAGTCAGATCCAAGATCTTATGGTTTTGAGTGGAGGTTCCAATGAAGACCTGGGGGACTTTGGTGGGAGTGTTTTATTTGCTCCAACAGAGTAGATTTGACCACTTTAGAAGGGGTTTGAGCCCCTGTAGATGTAGCAGTAGCATGAAGAAGTCCCTTTACAATTAACTTGTTGTGTCAGTCAGCCAAGACCCTTGGATTAAAAGCTGAACAAACTGAATAGTTTGCATCCATGTGACCGGCTCTGAGGCAATAAACACACTTCTTGTGGGCATTTGAATTTAGAATCCTATGCCCACAAGAAGTGCATTTTTTTGAAACTCGTTGGTTTATCTGACATAGTAGAGAAAAAACACCAAGAATATATGCTATCTATATAAATATGCAATACAGTGAAAGGAAAAGGGCAGTTATGTTTTGTTTTTAATGAGGGAAAGTAGATAAAAAGGGATAATTACAAACAATGGTAATTTAAAAACATTACCTTGATTAAAAGGTAAACAGATACCAGCTATGGTAAGAGAGAGTGTGCTACATACAAAAATTGTAGCAGTCCTAACACCAAAGACAGAGGATGAATAGAAACAGTCTAAGACAAAAAAAGCAACTTTGAAAGTAGAATAAAAGGATTAACACAGATTTTCACTATATACTAGCTCAAGAGAGGAACCTGCACTTGAGCACAATGGCTGCAAATGTGATCTGAGGTAATGGGGATGGACTAAAGCTTTATGGGTAGACAGAGGAATTTGAGAGTTGGATCTAAAGTCTGGAGTATGCAGCCGAGTCAGATCTGAGGATCGTATCCGAACCCATGGGTTGAGGAAGAATGAAAAGGACAACATCAAATCACATGCTACAACAGAAACAATAAACTCAGCAACCATATATTAAATCATTTTGGTGTAAGCCATCTGTAACTAAGCTTCCAGTAGGCAGTAAGGAAATAAATACTTTAACTGGGCGGTGGTAAGCCCAAAGGGCAGTACTATGAATAGGTAGTGAATTGCTCCCAGCTGAAAGCGCAGATGTCTCCTGGATCGCCTGTCTATTTTGATGTGATAGTACGCATGCTAGAGATCTATAGAGCACATCCAATTGTCCTTGCATAGGAAAGGCAGGATGGACTGAACTATAACCATTTAGAA
Source organism: Protopterus annectens (assembly GCF_019279795.1). Classification (NCBI taxonomy): domain Eukaryota; kingdom Metazoa; phylum Chordata; order Ceratodontiformes; family Protopteridae; genus Protopterus; species Protopterus annectens. The sequence goes on from NC_056751.1 coordinate 7,213,550, forward strand.
CTTTGACTTCTTTACTCATAACACTTAGATCCCAAATTGGTCTTAAGTTCCCTGTCTTCTTTGGTACCAAAAAGAAGCAGGCATAATGTTCAAACCCTATTTGTTCGGTTGGGACCTCCAGGATGGCTCTTATTTTGTAGCAGCTTTTGGATTTCTTCAGCTGCTTACTCCCTCTGACTGGGTGGAATGTCGGTGAGTTTCCTCCTGGGTTCCAGAGGTGGAAGGGGAAAGGGAATGTAATAATCTCTGGATATTATGCTTAGCACCCAAGCTTTGTTTGTAAGACTTGTCCAGCCTTCTAAGTGCAGGGGAAGATGACCCCCAACTGCCTCTAGAGAAGGACAGTGAGGCAATACTTCAGGAGCATTGATAGGGCCTGTCAGAAAATGAATCTTTAAAACCCTGGTTCTGCAGACCCTCTCTGCCCCTGTGTTAACGTCTGCCATTGAATCTTCCCCTCTGCCTCTGGAGTAGGTGTCTCCCTGCGAGTCTTGAAAAGACGGCTGACATTTTCGGAACCACATTTTCTTGCCACCTCGCTGATTTCTAGAAAAAGTACACTGAGGGGTAGAAAACTTGATTCCAACAGCAGACAGGGTCTTTCCTTCCTGCTCATTGTGGGTAAGCATATCTTTGACTGATGGCCCGAACAAAGAGGAGTCATCACATGGGGCATTCAAGAAAGACATCTTAAAGGGTTTCGCAAATTCACAAAGCGTCATCCAGGCATGTTGTCCAACAGCTGTGTCTGAGCTGGATGCTCTAGACGTGTCTTCCGCTGTGTGGGATATTAGCCTCATCGAGGGACTGGCGATAGAAGAAAGAGTGGCCAATTTGGGAGAAACTTTCCGGAAGTCCTCCGTCAACGTGGACTGGGCGACAGAATATGAATGCTCTTTAATCAAATCTCTCTGCAAATGGATAAAATGTGCCAGGTAATTTAACAACCTCAGCACGAAAGTAGCTGAGGCATAAATGCACTTTCCAAGTCTGTACAATGCTCTGGACTCCCTGTTTGGTGAATGGACAATGGAGCTTTGTTCCACTACCTCCTTTTTTGTAGCTGCTGCCACAACCATGGCATCAACAGAAATGCCCTTACTCTAATGAAGTCGATCAGAAGGAGGAGATAGGAACTTATCTAGATGCTTGGGGACAGGTTCGACAGCATCCAGCTCCTTCCAAGCCCGGCAGGAGACTAGCGGGGGGGGGTCACCCAAGATGTAGATAAGCCAGCCCTGAAAGCCTCCAGAAACACTGACTCTTCAGGAGAAGGAGTTTGGGAGGACCAGCCACCTTTTCATCTAAGGATTTCCATGATGTCCCGAAGGAAATATTGTCAAGTGGCGATATAGGGGAATCCTTTACCCTCATCAAAGTTAATGTCCTCCATGAGGGCCTCCAAGGGGGAGTCCATGTGCCTCCTTTTGCATGTCCTCTTCAGAGGTACCTCCTCTGTGGGGTGCTCCACGGAAGTGTTGGAAGAAATGGGGAATGTTTGAGGATTCCTGTGGCTGGCTGACCCACAGGAGCAGAGATGATGGGCTCAGAGCAGATGAGGGAGGGAGACTAAGATCTGAGATTAGAGAGGACAGTTCTCCATGGAGAGAGAGAAATCCCTTTCTACCACGCAGAAGGCAGATGAATCAGGGTACAGACAGATTGGGGTAAACCTCCCCCTCCCCCCTCAGAGACGAAGCAGCCAAGAAAGGGAAGTCGAGACCTGCCCCAGATCCACAACAACCAGACAGAATCGAACCCGAACTGTCCATGGCCGAGGCATCCAGAGGAAGGGATGGTTCCAATAAAATGGGAGCTGCTCCCCTCTCCCCAGACCCAGTACAGACCTCTCAGATCCGAGATCCACTCTGATCCGATGACAACAAAGGCTAGTCAGGCACACAGTCGGATCGAAAGAACGGAGCTTCCTCGGATCTGACGCCGAGCCTCTCAGAGATCTAGAATCTAGGGGCTCCAAAGCAGAAGGCTGGATTGGAGAAGGAGGAAAACTCTTTTGGCTGCTGAGCTCACGGATCCAGTAAGGGACAAAGCTGGTATGACCCCCATCTGAATCTGGGCCCTCCTTAAGGAATCTCTGCATCATCCTGTCCATGTTTGCTTCGGAGTAACTCCTAGAAGACTTAGATGAGATAGATGAAGGTGGTCCGGAGTGCTTTAATGGAGTCTGGAATATCTGGGCAGAAAGAGTTTGTGACACCGATTTTGTATCAGGAGTGTGGCCTGTAGTCGTCGGATCCGAGGTGTTAGGATCAGAGATTGAGGCTGACTACTGGAGAACTAGTGGCCGGAGCCAAGACCATCGGATCTGAGAAAGACAGAGGATCTGTGGTAGGCTCGATAAATATCAGATATTTTTATTTATTTATTTATTTATTGTATTTTACATTTGCTAACCAGGAGAATCTGACTGGATAAATGTCCATTTTCAGCGGAGGCCCGGGGAGAAAAGCTCCAGAGTTTGTAAATATACAAAGGCAAGTAAACACATACAGAGTCATTTAACAAATACAGAGCCCAGGTACAAAAACATATTAGAAGTATATAGAGAAAAAAATATATATTTTAGCTGCAATTTGTAGTAGCAGGACACGATAGTTGTATGTCCAGTAATTTCTACTTGAATGAGAGTATGTATAATTCACCCATAGATATGTGTAAATTTACAATACTGTGTTTGAGTATGATGGTGTATGAAAGAGTTGGGGAGTACAGTAGAGAATTTAGTAGTGAGAGTAGAGAATTTAAACTATTCATACTATTTAAACTTCTTAAAATTCTCTAAATACCTAAATATCTAACAATCTTATACCTAAATAGCAACTACTATCCAAAAAATGAAGACCTTAGGCCTTGTCTATCTAACTACCACACTCAAACACAGGATAAAGAAATCAATTTTAAAGGAAGGGAAAAGACCATGATGCCAGCGAAAAAGCTGAGGGAGGAGCAAGGAACACTAAAGGAGAAATATCACTCTAAAAAGGATTAAACAATCACAAAAATTATTCTAAAGAAGGTACTCTTACTGGAGAGCTTGGATCGTCTGTCTTGCAGCTAAGGTGGCAAATGAGATCTGAAGAGTTGGGGATGAAGGAGCAAGAAAGAGTTTCCCCAATGGGGTACTTGGCTTTAGTTGAAGACTTCGGTTCTGAAACTCGAAAATGAAAATTTCAGGAGTCGGCACTTGCGAACTGCTTCTGCTTTGGGCATGCATGGCAAGAAAGACTGATGTAATGGCGTCAGCTGCATGTTTTATTCCCCTGACATCATGGAGGAAGGGACAGTAACCGACGCAGGATACAAGACTTTGTTAATCAGGCCGACTGAGGGCAACCTGCAAGCAGATTACCCAAATGTAATGACTGCAACAGTGAAACACGTAGAACATCAGGGCCTTACGGGTAAAGGGAGAAGAATGAGGCTTGGATCCAAAATCTTGTAGAATGCAGTCGAATTGGATCCGAGGATCAGATCCTAGACCCACTGATGAGGAAGAATGAAAAGGACAACATCAGATAAAGACAATATGGGGCAGCAAAAGTTTTGATCAGCAAGCAAAAGCCATGAGGGGAAACCTGCAAGTCATCCCGTTAAAACAGATAGGCTTGTCAAACATTTCTTCCCACACTGACACATACTGGACTCCCTGGAGTGACATCCGTTAAACAGCCAACTGATGAAGGCAATCTTACATGAGAACTGAGGAGGCATTCTAAGCGAAGGTAGAATATTTGTAAAGGCGAGGGTCTTTCCTGTCTTGGATACATGTTGAGAGCTCAGTCATGTCTCACTGCCTCTCCCATTGGATAGAACATCTATCATCATCATGCAGGTGACAGAAAATGACAGCAAGACTACAAAGCTCCCTCCTTGAGGAATTCAAGGGTAGGAGCCCTGCTTTTTTTTTTTTGTTAATTATTTTTAAAAGGTTTAGCTTTAGCTAGTATAGAGGAATCACAAAAACTAATTTCTCTGGAAGGTACATTACACTTTTTCCTTATCCAGGTTATTACAGTAGAACAGTAATCAGTAGTTAAGACATCTGGGGTAGTATTATGAGGCAACCCACTCACAACAGCTTCTACTAAAAGGTACAGTGACTAAAAATTGTAACAAATATAACTCAATTTCACTTATATAAACAGGTGTCTTAAGACCTTCTCAAATTATGCATGTAAATGTAATGACTATACATGACAAGGAATCTAAGAATTTACTCAGAAAAGCACAATATGCATGGAAAGAAAAAGTCAACAAAAAGTTCTGGCAAATGTAGACACTGTATAAGACTCCTCATGATGGACTTCTGGAATGACCTGACCAAACAAATCATCTTTCTCACTTGAGTATGCCCACGTTAAAAAAGATGTCGGCACAAGTGTTTATGAGAAGCACTCTCATAGGTTCATAGGTTCATAGGTTCATACTAGGCTATCTGCCCGAGGGCATTTACAAGCCTAGCCCATCGTTTTGTGGCTTACGCCACCCCTTTAGTATGGGGAACTATACCCATTATTTTGCTGTGCCTCTGTCGAGCAGTGACACACACTGAGGTAATCCCTGGGGTATATCTGCGATCTCCCATCCATTGGTCAAGATTTCTCTTGAACAAGGCCAGCGAGGTGCTCTGCCTCACATGTACCGGGATTTTGTTCCACAGCACAGGGAGTCTTTGGGTGATGAATCTATCCCTCCAGCACGTCCTATTAATAGCCGTGTCGAGGTTTAAGTCTCCCGCCCTTGTGGCTCTGATGGATCTAGATTTTTTGAGGTGAAGCATATTCATCAAATCTGGGTTTGACATGGCCTTGTATGTTAGGCAGAGGTCACCTCTGAGCAAGCGATGGCGACTGAATAGAGCTGGAGTTCTTTCAGTCGGGCAGCATAGGACAGGTTTTGAGACCCTTTATCCTTTTGGTGAGGAACTGTTGTGGCCTCTCCAGCTGCTACAAGTGTCGGGTCAGATACATTCCGAATGGGGCATTGTACTCAATCATTGGTCTGATGAGTGATGAGTAAAGGGAGACTATGACCTCCCTTGATCTAGATGAGAATCCCTTCATGATAAGGTGGGCAATGTAGAAGGTCTTCCTAACTACTTTAGCTACATGGGTGTCGAATGACAGACTACTATCAACCTGGGTCCCCAGGTCCCTGATAACTTCTTCTGTGCTCAGTGGATTGCCACCTATTTGGTAGCTAGGGGTAACCTTGTTTTTCCCGAAGGGTATGACTATGCATTTTTGGCATTTAACTTTAGGCCGTGGCTCTGGCACCAGTTATCCGTTTCTGTGAGACCCTTCTGAAGGATATCTGTGTCAGATGTGTTTTCTACTATGGCCCAGTTTGCAGTCATCTGCAAACTTTGTCAGCCATAACCCTCCTGTGTTTGCTTGTACTTGGAAAAGTAGATGCCAAACAAGAGTGGGCCCAGGACTGAGCCCTGTGGGACACCACTTGTGACAGGCTTTGAGTCTGACATGGCGCCAGCAACTCTGACCCTGTGGGTTCTGTCACTCAGCCAGTTTGCAACCCATCTTGTGATGTATGGGTTAACATTTAAGCTGATGAGTTTTTCAATGATACCCGAGTGGGGTATTGTATCGAAGGCCTTAGCCAGATCGAGGTAGGCTGTATGGACTGCCTTTCCCTCATCAATGGCTTTGGTGACTGTTTGAAAAAGTCAACCAAGTTTAAAAGGCATGATCTGCCTTTGACAAAGCCAAACTGGGTTGGATCCAAAGTCTGCAAATTCCCTATGTCTTTATTTATGAGGTCCATTATGATCCTCTCCATGGCTTTGCAGATAAGGCTTGTCAAGCTAATGGGCGGTAATTTCCAGGGTCGGTGGAGGCACCGCCTTTGTGAAGTGGGACCACAGTTGCAGTGCGCCACTCCTGGGTGCGTATCCAGAGGTAAGACTTTGATTAAACAGCTGTCCTAGCTGTGGGTTTAATTCCTCATTGAGTTCGTGGAGCACACAGCCGGGGACACCATCAGGTTCCATGGATGCTGTGTTTTTTGCTTTGGAGAGAGCAGTTCTCACTTGGGCGCTGGAGATGTTTGGGGGGCTGCAAGCGTTTGGTATAGATATCTCTCCTTTTGGGGGAGGGGAGAAGTTTGCACTGAACCTGTCAGCCAGTATGTTGGCAATGTCTGTAGGATCAGTAATCTTCACATCATTTTGAACTAGTTCTGAGCATATCTGGGAGTTTCCTCCCAGATTTCTAACATAGCTAAAGAAGGCCTTATGATTGTCTTTTGAGTCTTTAGCTATTTTTCTCTCGAAATTTGCTTTGGATGATTTTATGAGAGCTCTTAGTTTTTACTTATAGTGATCAAGGGTGTCTTACCTTTTAAGGATTTTGCTCTATCTTGTAGTAGCTTCCTCCTTTTGTTGTAGAGTTTGTTTATGGCTGGGGTCCACCAGACTGGTCGCTTGCCTTTGGTACAAAGAGTCTTTGTTTTGCTTGGGATTGCCTTATCCATGCAGTCCTGCAGGTGCTGGTAGAAGGCATTTGTAAGTGATTCAGCGGCTTGAGTACTGTTTTCCGCCGGCTCGGGGGCCTTAAAGGAGACCACACTAGTCTTTAGAAGTGTGAAGTCGGCTTTTGAGAAGTTCTTTACTGTGGTCTTTTTTATTTCAGGTGGGGGTGGGATGAGGACCTCCAGCGAGATTAGTTTGTGATCTGATCTCACCAGTGAGGGGTATACTTCGGTGTTGAACATTGTGCTCCCATGTTCGTGATGATGAGATCAAGTATGTTATCTCCTCTTGTGGGGATGGTGACTAGTTGTTCCATGGCATTTGAGTTTATGAATTCCAGGAACTTTTGGGCTAGGGTGTTTGGGCTTGAGTAGTGTACCCAGTCTATATTAGGGTAATTGAAGTCACCTAGTATGATGGTGTTTGGTGATACATTTATCCCTCTAGTGTTTTCAGGAAGGCCATGTGAGGTTCCTGAGTTTGTGAGGTGGCCTGTAACATGCTACAATTTGCAGAGCAGTCTTGCCTATGGTTAATTGCACCTGGATGGTCTCCGATGCATCGTGCGTTGCCACCAGTCTTGAGGTGTGGGTGTCCTTGATGAATATGGATACCCCCTCCTTTCTTGGTATTGTCCGGATTTTGGGGCGGAGCATGATATGAGGTAAAACCTGATAGCGCTGGGGTGCTCTCAGGAGCCTTGAACCAGGTTTCTGTCACAGCACAGACATCGATGTTCTCCATACTGAGAAGGGCCTCGAGTGCGTGCATTTTGAGATTTAGACTTCTGGCATTGAGCAGCATTACCCTTAGTTTTTTTTCCTTTTTTGTGTTCTAGGGGGTAGGTTTAGAATTTGAGCCTTGCCTAAAAAAGGCACTATGGGGGTGGCAAGAGCCTTTGCCAATATCCGGAATCCCAGGGGTGACAGGTGCAAGCCGTCCCTTGCGAAGCAGCGTGGCTTGTTCAGCATGTCATCCCAGGCAGGCAGACACTGGATCCCCTTTGAATGACACCAGTGTTTAAGCCAATTGTTAAAGCTGATCATCTTATCTCTGTATTGTGGCATCATTCTTGGTGAAGGTAGGATACTGCTCAAGGTCAGGGTCATACCAGCCTGGGCTACATAATCAGAGAGCTCCTCAATGTCTCTTTTCATGTAGTCCAAGGAGGTACATCTCAGGTCATTTACACCAGCGTGGACAATGACTGAGTCATATTTGTACCTGCTGTTGAGAGACCTGAGTGCTTGCGTTATGTGGCGGATTCTAGCGCCCGACAGGCAGCTTACTGTGACCTTCTCCTTACTCAGTCTGGTGAGCGGGACGTCAGTGTGTCTGACTATGGAGTCACCAATGACTAGTGTGTCTGGCATTGTGTTTGGCCTTAAGGGCTGTGACTGTTTGACACTCTGACTGTGAGGTCTATGTGTTGCAGGTGTTGTGTTCTGAGGTGGTGGTTGTTTGGGTGGCTGCTTTGGTGGCCTCTGCTGTTTTGGTAGATTTTTGATCAGAGCCTCCGAGTATGTCTTTGTGTGTTTATGTGTATGATTTGAGGTTGTAATGGTACTATGTGAGACTGGGTCTATAGTGTGTGTGGTAACCTTCTCCTCCTGACTGGTCTTGCCAGTCCTATGTTGAGAGAGCTCAGCCTCCAGTTTGGCCGTATAGTTGCATCTCTCATGTATTTGTGTTTTGTGGGAGGAGGAGAGGGTTGTCTGTGTACATGAGGCAATTGTAACATTGCCTCAATATTCCCAGGTTCACCAGCTGAGCAGGAGAGGACACTAGCAACTGATCCTCGACATGCTAGAAGGATAGACAAAAAAAACTTTAAAAAGATTCGGGGACGTGGGTGACCGAGAAATGGGGGTTGCCTTTTGGGGTACTATCTATGAGAAGAGTGCCGTATCAAGGTAATAAGTACTGTAGGAGCAAGTGCTAGGTTTAACAGATAGAGAATAGTCTACTTGGAGTCAAGTAGAGAGGATCTTTAGTTATAGGATACGCTGATTAGATCAGTCATTATAGTTCGAGGGAGGTAGTTTTAAGGGAAAATTTGAAGAGTGGACTTTAGGTAGCCGAATAGTTTAAACCTGCTTAACCGGCGCTGCCCTAGTGTGCAACAGTGGCAGCTCCGCTAAATCGCGCTAAAGCGTGCTTTATAGCAGGGGGCTGGAAAAGACAGGAAATGACCCAAAATGGCCAATAAACTACAAGTTACTGCCTTAAACCACTCCTCTGAGGACAAACAGGCAGCTCAGTACTCCCTACTCCCACTAGTGAGTAAAGAAACTACCCCTTGACCAAACAAGGAAAATGGAGAAAACAGGAACCAAGACAAAGCCCAGGGATCAGCAAAATCTGATCACTGGAACAAACTATTAGAAAAGCATGGAAAACAAGAGTATATTTTTGTTTTTTTCAAGTTATTTTTCAGATAGGCAGAAAATACAATAAATGCTGTGTTTTTCGACTAAATGCTATCAAAAGCTAGTACACTTGAGTGTATTAGCCTGTTGTTTAACTTTTAATCAAAACTTAAACAAGCAAGTGCAATAAACAATTCAAGCTATTAAAAACAGTAAAAACAGGTAGTAGCAGAATAAAACAGGCAGAAATAGCAATCGAAAGGCTTAAAAAATCGAAAATGCAGAAAAAATACTTAGAATCTGGAAAGTTTGTCTTTTCTGGTCTCTGCTGCTCTAGGAACTCTGCTGGACACCACGAGGAGCTGTGCTGAGTTCTCTATAGCCAGAAAAGCCCGCCAAAGCGTGCTTTATAGCAGGGGGCTGGAAAAGACAGGAAATGACCCAAAATGGCCAATAAACTACAAGTTACTGCCTTAAACCACTCCTCTGAGGACAAACAGGCAGCTCAGTACTCCCTACTCCCACTAGTGAGTAAAGAAACTACCCCTTGACCAAACAAGGAAAATGGAGAAAACAGGAACCAAGACAAAGCCCAGGGATCAGCAAAATCTGATCACTGGAACAAACTATTAGAAAAGTATGGAAAACAAGAGTATTTTTTTGTTTTTTTCAAGTTTTTTTCAGATAGGCAGAAAATACAATAAATGCTGTGTTTTTCGACTAAATGCTATCAAAAGCTAGTACACTTGAGTGTATTAGCCTGTTGTTTAACTTTTAATCAAAACTTAAACAAGCAAGTGCAATAAACAATTCAAGCTATTAAAAACAGTAAAAACAGGTAGTAGCAGAATAAAACAGGCAGAAATAGCAATCGAAAGGCTTAAAAAGTCGAAAATGCAGAAAAAAATACCTCCTTGTGGTCAATACAAGCAACCCTGCCTCTGTTTTTTTTTTTTTTTTTGGGGGGGGGGGTCACTTCTAGCACACTGTGTCTTCCTGTAAATTAAATGTCATCTCAGTAATGCTTTAGAAGCTAGATTATGTTTGTAGTGACAAAAGCCCTCAAAGAGGAGCTAGTGGGTGGGCAAATAAAGATATTCAGATAATGTGAGAGAACTTCTCAGGGGAGTCAAAATGATGGACAGTATTCCAAAAGAGTGACAATGACAGTAGCAGACACCGAAAATGATAATGATCTGCTTTTAAGACAAAACACCCTGAAACAAAGGCAGAATGAGCCTTGACCCTGACTGGAACAGTTTTGTTGTGGTGGGTGTTACAAAAGGTAATAGCACGAGACAGCCATTTCTAAAGTCTGCTTTGACAAAGGTTCTACTTTTTTTTTTTTTTACCTTTACAAGAAATGAACAACTGATAGAAATCCTGAAAGATTTTGTTATTTCAAGACAATACCTGAGTTGTCCGAGGACATCCAAGGTATGGAGTATTCTTTCTTCCTCATTTTTAGCCTCTGGAAAGCAGAGAAGCAGATGGGTAGCTTGGCTTAAGGTAACCTCCAATACCACTATAGACATAAATGAAGGAATAATTCTTAAGGAAGCCCTGTCTTTTTGGAAAATGAGATAAGATTAACTCAACATAAGAGCTTCCAGATACTCTTCTCACAGAGGTTAGAACAATTAGTAAGACTGCTTTCCATGTTAACAACCTCAAGCCAGTCCCATAAGTTGATTCAAATGGTGCAAGAATTCGTTTTTCTAACACAAAAAATAAGTTCCCAAGGAAGAGCCACCTGTTTACTAGCAGGCTTCATATGCAACACCGCTTTCAAAAACATTTTCACATCAGACTGCATTGAAAGAAGAGAATACTTTATGCAGACTTGCTGAAATGGTCAATAAATGAACCTTGATTGAGGAATAAGATAGGTCATAGAATGGAAACTCACCCAAATAATGTAAAACTAAACACTAGCTCCGAATAAGTGCTGGTTCTTTTTCTTAGCACCAACAAGAAAACATTTCTGTTATTAATATACACTTTTTAAGTAGCATGCTTTCTTGTCACCATGAATACCTGCTGTCAGTTGTAGTTGTCTGGGGTCAGGATACATCAAACACTCTTGTCCTTATGTGAGCAAATCCAGTCTGTAAGGAAGATTGTGGTAATTGCTCTGGTCATTTCCAAAAGAAGGAAGAACCACTGTTGCCTGGGCCAGAAGGAACTCAACCCAATGATCTTTGGGGGGATGTTTTGAATCTTCAGAATGACCATGGATATTAGTGGAAAAGGTGGAAATTAATACAGGAACATTCCTGTCCAAGGAAAAGAAAATGCATCTTTTTTCAGGCCTTCTTGTATGTGCATGAAGTACTGGAGCAGAACATTACCAACTAATTGTTATGAGCAGTGGCAAAAGATCTATTTGAGATGTTTCCCACATCTGGATCAAATCTTGAAAAACCCTCTAATTTCGTTTCCATTTGTGAGGGTCTGTCCTGGTCCTGCTCAGCTTGTCTGCCACACAGATTTGCTCTGATGCTACATACGATACCTGTAGAGTGAGACTGTGCTGAAAAGCTATATCCCAGGCTAACACGGCTAGTCTGCATGAAGGGTAAGAACCAGTTCTCACTTGCATGTTTATGTGCCACTTCACTAAACACTGGCAGAGGTCCTGGGGTATTTATAATGGCTAACATCTCTTTTATGTTTGCGCATTTTGGTCTTCCTTTTTTGTTGCAAAGACCATTTACTTTTATCCCCATAGTCACTGCTCCCCAAGCAAAGTCTGTGGAGTCTGTACTGACTGACTGTAATGGAGCTTGAAGGGAGAATGGGAGACCTGGATTCTGTGACATTTGGTGTCACCACCAAAAATTATCTCTTTTTGCAGATCCAAAAACTGGAATCTGAAATGTCAGGGGATGTTGATGCTGGATGCCATGAGACCAAGAATCATGAGGAATTCTCCTGCTGAGACTATAGCCTCAGTGGAAAAACTCAGGAATAGATCTAGGTACTGTCTATTTTTTCCTGTGAAAGAAAAGCACTTTGAAGTGAGGTGTCCAGGAGACACCCCAAGAAAACAACCCAGTGAGAAAGAATCAGATATGACTTCTGAATATTCTCTTGGAATCTCAGCCTGTAGCCCAAGTGAGAGATTCCTGACACACTTTGAAAAAGACTCTGCAAAGATAAGCAATTTGTCTAAAAAAGGACAAATGTGAATGCTTTGCAGTCTGCAATAAGATAATACAGGAGCTAGACACATTGTGAATTCCCTTGAAGAGGTGATACACTAACGAATAATGCCGAAAAGTGATACTGTGATCCACACACAGAAAATCTTAAAAGTATCTGAAATCTGGATCTATAGGAATGTGATGATATGCATCTTCTAAATCTAAGGTTACCACAAAATTCAAATGAGGAATAAAGGGTAACAATTTGTGAAGTGACAACATTTTGAACCTGGGTACTATTACAAGCAGGTTCAGAAAAGAAAGACACACAACTGGTCTCTGAGAATATTTTTTTCTTTGGCACCAAACGTCCATGAAATAAACTCTTCCTCTAACTGAGGAAGAGGGACAGCTTCTAACTCCCCCCCCCCTTCCAGAGAGTGAGAGAGAGAGAGAGACAGGGAGACAGAATATTGAACTTAAAAGGAAAATAAGAGTTTAGCCTGTCCAATGAGAAGGAATCTCCCAAAAAGGTTGAGAAGACTCCCACTGCCATCTGTAAACCCTGAAGGACTGCAATCAGAACCCATTTGTCTGAAAAGTATAGTTGTGTAAGTTGAACTCACCATAACAGTAGATGTTCTAATAATTACTGCTGCAGTAGCCTTAGCTATATGGGTTATATTCTGCAAAAGTTATAACAACTGGCCAGCTTCCAAAGCTTTAGGGCACCTTCCACATGCCCAAACTGTCAGTCAGCTAGAGCTGAGCTGACTAAAAGACAAGTTTGGGTGTAACGCCCTTCAGAGCTTTCCTGCCAGCAGAGAGAGGGAAACTGAGCCTTGAAAGCACAATGCTAGGAAAAAAAACACCAAAAAAGAAGGGGGGGTGGAAAGAGGGAGCGGCTACTGCAGCAGTGATCATGCAAAGAGCTACTGATGTCCTTCCTTATCACTATTACTTACATGTGGGATATCCTATCAAGTATAGTCTAACATCTGGCCAACATACCTAAGCCTTTACATCATCAGAGCAACTTACATCAGCTGTATGCTTCCCTCACAGATGTGAATATAAAGGTGACATTCAAATGTTCAATCCTCAATACTTAATTGCTACCAGTCTGAACGTCAAGTTTGCAATTCAGTCCAAGACATCTTTCACTGTGCTGGTTTTACTGAGCCATTTACAGATAAGTGCCCTGTTGGGGGTTCCTTCTATTTGTACTGTGAGATCATGTCATCCAGATTGAACCTGTATCCCAAGCTAACATGGTTAGTCTGCAAAGGGGGTATGACCTGGTTCCTCTTTGGTTGATGATGTACCACATCACTGTGGTAGTGTCTGTAACCTTTGAAGAGGTCATGGGGATCAAGGATGGATCAGAGAGTTGAGTGCCTTGATCAGGGTAAGCATCTCATTGCTATTTATGTGCTCGCATCTGTACAACTTGTCCCGCAAACCCTGTACTTCTATCTTTCCTGAAACTGCTCCCAAGCAAAGTCTGCAGCATCTGTGGTGAATGACTGCTTTGGAACATAGAGGCAGAAGGAGATACCTTAATTTAAAAGTATATGCTGTCTCTGCAAGTGACTTCTCTTCAGACAAACCCCAGTACTGGGATCTAAAAAGATCAAGGGTGTTGATGATGGGACCAAAGAGATTTCAGATACAACATTATCTTTCTCATGTAGTCTTGTCAGAGCTATCAGGAGAATCAACAGATGGCATGAGACCCAAAATCTTGAGGTATTCCCTCACAGTATCTGAAGTCCGAGTGGAAAACCTTACAAATAGATCAAACTAAAGTTCTATTTTTTGCTGTGGAAGAAACGTTCTTTGAAATGAGGTGTCAAGTTGCCATCCCAGGAAGTTTTCTTTGAATCCCAACTTCTGTAAGAGATCTCTCACACAGAGATTCCTGACACTTTGAAAAAGACTGCAAAGATAAGTAAGTTGCCTCAATATGGAAAACATGGATATCCTGTAGCCTGCAATGAGCTATAACTGGAGAAAGACACAGACGCAGAAAACCTTAAGAAAAGTCTGAAATATGGATGAATAGGAAGCTTCATCTTTTAAATCTAAGGTTACCAAAAAACTCAAAAGAGGAAAAGGGGTGACAGTTTATGAAGCAAAATTATTTTGAACTTTGAGGCACTATCACATTTTGGTTCAAGAAAGAAAGCTCCAGAACTGGTCTCCAGGCATTTTCTTTCTTTGGCACCAAAACATTTCTGAAAGAAAACATTTTCCCAACTGGGAAGGAGGAACTGCTTCTATTACCCCAGGCAGGAGGAAACAGGAGGTTTTGTTCTAGTCGTTTTGGAATAATTCCCTGGAAAAGAAGGAAACTCTTGCCACTGCATTCTGTAATCTTGCTGAATCAGCCACAAAAGCCATTTGTCTGAAACAATCTGTTGCCAAAGAGAACTGGAGATTCAGACTTTATGGAAGGGATGGGAGACTTCCAGGTCATGTGTTTTTTTTTTTTTTTTGCGGGGGGGGGGGGGTCCCTTATATAGTAAATTTTGCCTTATTTGAAGGAGGGCTGAAAAATCTGAGAGATTACCTATATACCATGTTATCTCTCTCTCATGACATTTTGATAACATCTGCAGCAGAGGGTCCAAAAATTTAATTTCTACCCAAAGGAGAACTTAAAATCTCACTTTTACATCTTCTGGGAGGTTTTGAGAACATAACCAAACAAATCTTCTCAACAGAGTTCAAGTGGCAACAGCCATGAATGCAGTATCTGCAGAGTCATACACACATTTTAAAACAATGAGTAGTGACCTGAGAAATGGAAAATACCAAACTACACAAAGCAGACTTTTCCTCAGAATGAAACATTTCTAGTACTATCAGTTACTCAGAATAAAGTTTAACATATGAGATTGACAACTAAAAATTCTACAAATTAAAGTTGCAGAAGCATACACTTTTCCTCCAAACTTATTGTTATACCATTCTTGTCTGAAGGGGAAGGATTGGAATTAACAAAATGCTTGGCAGCAGCTGGATAAACAAAAGCTACAGCTACTGGGTCAGGTCTGGGTTGAGTTCATAAACATTTTGAAAGACTGTGGAACTGTACATTCTATCAGCTTTCTTAGTTGCAGAAAGTTGCCTGTCAGGAAAACCACTGGGTGTGACAAATCATCCTCTAATGATGACAGCACTGGGGAGGATGGGTGAAGGCTCTGGGAATTCCACTTTTATAGCACACGGTATTTTTTGAGGGACTGAGAAATCTCAATGTTCTTAAATGGAAACCAATGGCACATTTTGGAAATAGTCTCAGAGAAAGAGAATTTCTCACATGGAGATTCTAATACTATGCTCTTCTCTGATTCTGAATCAGAAATCTGAGGGGAAACACCTACATCTGTCCCATCACATTCCTCTACAGATTCAATTTCTTGAATTTCTGCAAGAACAGAGAACCCATTTTTCCTTTACCAGAAACTTCCTTATAAGAAGGGGCAGGAGCCTGAACAAGACCGTGGACCAGACCTAATAAACTAACCCTGTCCAGTGGAACTGGTGCAGGCGATGATAAATATTTAGTTTTCTGGTACTTTTTGACAGGAAAGTTGGGGCAAATGGGTTTATTAAAGGAAGTGACAATTTCCCCAGGGATAGGCACAATATTCTGAGTGAGAAAGGGCACCTTCCTCTGCTCCTTCTCCCAAGATGGACAAGAGTGACTTTTCCTTGCCCACTGTGGGGATCCCAACAGCCACAGAGGACGTCAGTAATCCCTGGTCCACAGTGGCTGTACATACAAAATCAGAGGGATATGGGCAAAAAGATGAGTGGTTTGTGGAAAACACTTTGGCCACAGCAGTAACCCATTTGTACTTGAGGCAAATTGCTAGCTTGCTGTGGTGACAAAGGCTGTTTAGTTAACTTTTTCTTTTTATGGCTAGAAGAAGGAAAGACCATGGGACCATTGTTTTTTTTTTTTTCAATGTTCAAGCAGAAAATGGTGTGTCTTTCCTTGCAAAGCTAAGAAGCACATGTCGGTAAAATATAAAAAGTAGTTACAAATAACTTTTCCAAGTTAAAACACATTAAAAAGTGCACTAATAAAATTTACCAGCCTCAAAAAAAGTAATTTAAACAGTTTCTCCACAGAAAAAAAAGTTTTAGAATGTTTCAAACAACTTTTAAACTGCAAGAAACAAAACTGCACTCTGTTTAATTGTACAGTAAAGTTGTATGGCAATCAACAAGAAAAGAAGATATGTACTTACCATGACATTCCTTCTGCATTGTCCATTTTCATTCTTCTTCAGCTGTTAGGTTCGGATCTGATCCTCGGCCGTTACTATAGCTCATGGCCACCAAACAGAACTCAAGTTCCTCCCTTACCCATAATGCACCAACCCCTAACATACCTCTGACCCTGTTTGCTGTTTTACATAAAGTAGAAAGAAATACAATAAAAAGACTGACAAAATAAGCCATATTTGGAGTTCATTATGAACTACAGTAGTGTCCTTATAACTTCACGTTCTTCCAGAAATTCACTGTCAGCAAAGTTGGGGGTTGGTGAGTGGGTTGCTGAGGAAGAATGAAAATGGAGAACACCGATGGAATGTTATGGTAAGTACATAATATCTATCATATCCAGTTTGTAATGAGTGATAGAGGCATGAGGATTAGCCCAGGTTGCAGCTGCACATATGTCATCCATGGAACAGAATCACTGAAGAAGTTGCCATGGGTCTAGCTGATTGGGCTCTTAAAGGTTTTGGTAAGGTGAGACCCAACTTATAGACAAATGATATGCAACACATTAGCCATCTGGCTAAAGTTACCTTTGCAATTGGTTTGCCAATTCAGAATCTGAAAAGGCTGCAAATAATTGATCTGTCTTCCTAATTTTTATGTAAGTAAAAATCTTACTGTCTGTGAACATCTAATAAATGCAACATAAATTCACCTTTGTTTGCAAATTTAGGAAAGAAAACCGCTAAATTAATGGAGCAATTGATACTGAATTCTAACACCACATTAGGAAGGAAAGAAATATTGGTATGTAATGTGACTCTATCCTTATGAAAAATCAAGTTGGAAGGTTTAGAGGACAATGCTTGACTTTCTGAAATTCTTCTAGCAGAGGTAATGGCCACTAGAAAGACAGTTTTCCATATCAAGTATTTAAGATGACATTTAGCTGCTGGTTCAAAGGGAGAATGAATTAAGACCTGCAGTACCAAGTTTAAATCCTATGGTGGAGTAGGATCTTCCTATGGCAGTCTTAGCAGGAGTGTGCCTCTCAAAAATGCTTTACAAAGTTTAGATGAAGCCACAGAAGAATGCTCAAATCCAATATAAAAATTGGAGATTGCTTCTACATGAACTTTAATTTCTGAGGAGCTAGCTCCCTTGTCAAAAAATGTTGCCAAAAATGCAAGTATACTTTGTACAGGAGCTGGGAAGGGGTCAGCGTGTTTCTACTGTGCCCAACAAACATATTTTTTCATTTACCTCTCTAATGTTTTCTTGTAAAAGCCTTATGGGAAGATAAAATTATATGACAGACAGGGAAGGACAGCATTGGTCGTCTGGCTATTAACAGAAATGGAGAAACCATGCTGTTAGCTTGAGGTCTGAGATATCTGAATAAATCATGCTTGTTGGGTAAGACAGGAGGTCTGGATTCATAGCCAGAATCTAAGGTCGGTAAAGAAGATGAGGCCAAAGGAAGTGGAACCAAATATGTTGAGGTGCAATGAGGACTTCTTTGCTCTTCAACTTGGCAGCTTACTGTAGAAATTTTGGAATTGGGAGAAATGTCAGGTAAGCATAAAGGGGACTGGGAAGCCAACTATGGAGTAGAGCATCCCTCTATGATTCCCCCAGATGGGGAATTAGGATAAAGAAGCTGCTGCATTTGTTGTTTAGGGGAGAAGCAAAAAGACTGCAGCAAGCCTGACCCCACTGATGGCAAATAATTTCTGGCACTTTCAAGTTGAGAGACCACTCGTGAGGTAGAAGAATGGACCTACTCAATTAGTCTGGTATCACAATGGACTTCCCTGGTTTGTGCACTGATATGAGAAAGCAGCTAGACGACACTGCTCATCATCATCATCATCATCATCAGCCCCCTTTTTCCCATTTTTCTACATGGGGTCGGGGTATCG
Organism: Protopterus annectens; assembly: GCF_019279795.1. Classification (NCBI taxonomy): domain Eukaryota; kingdom Metazoa; phylum Chordata; order Ceratodontiformes; family Protopteridae; genus Protopterus; species Protopterus annectens. The sequence goes on from NC_056751.1 coordinate 7,231,734, forward strand.
TGTTAACTGTTGCCAACTCTCTCGATTCAGTGCCACACTCCTGCCTTCTTCAACACTCAAGCCTGACTGTCACAGGTCTTCTTTCACACAGTCCATTCACTTCTTTTCTGGATGTCCTCACTTCCTCTTAACTTCTTCCTGTCTGTCACAAATCTTCCTCACCAGATTGTCTTCTGCTTTTCTACACGTGTCTAAACCACCGTAATCTGTTTTCTTTGATCTTTTCTGCAATTGGAGCTACTTTGGCTTCTGCTCTTATGTCCTCATTTCATCGTCTGTCCCACAGTGTGCATCCTATCACCTTTCTCAGGCACTTCATTTCCATCACCTCTAGCTTCTTCAACTGTTCTGCTTTTACTGCCCAGGTTTCTGTATCATACAGTAGCACTGGTCACACCACTGTCTTGTACACCTTACTTTTCAGCTTCTTTGGCATTCTTCTATTATAGACATCTGATACTCTATGCCAGTTGGCTACAGCTCCTGTGATTCTAGCTTTGACCTCTTCATTCAGACTACCCTTCTCCTCAACTACTCCTCCCAGGTACTTGAAGCTGTTTACCTGTTCCACTGTCTTCCCTTCTATCTATATTCTCAGCTTTTTCTGATTTCCACAATTTGCTACCATTACCGCCGTCTTATCTGTGCTTAGTTTCATCCCATTTGCTTTCAGATTTGCATTCCATTCTCCTATCCTTTGCTGCAATTCTAGCTCAGTCTGCCTGTACTGCCACATTGTCTGCATACAGCAGCTTTGTTGATCTGTCCCCTCCTATGTTTGTTAATGTAGTCCATAACCAGTATGAACAGCAGTGGGCTCAGAGCTGATCCCTGATGTACAACCACATCCACTGGGAACCCCTCTGTGAGGCCGAACGTTGTTCGCACTTGAGTCATTGGGTCCTTGTACATAGCCTGCACTAATTCTATCAATGTTTCTGGGACTTCAAACCAGTGCAGTACTGCCCAGATCAGCTTTCTTTGGACCTTGTCATATGCTTTCTCCAAGTCTAGGAATGCCCAGTTGGACTCTTTCCTCATCTACAACTTCTTCTCAACTATCTGTCTCAATGCAAACATCGGGTAAACTGTGCTGCATCCTGATCTGAATCCAAAGTGCTCATCTTCCATCTTACATTCTACTACACTGTGTATCCGTTTATCAATCACCCTCTCCAGAACTTTCATCCAATGTGATAGGTGTTTGATGCCTCTGTACTGCCACAGTTGTGGATGTCCCCTTTGCTCTTGTACACACTGGCAAGAGTATGCTTATTCTCCAGTTATCTGGGATACGCCTTTCTCTCCACACTGCTATTAGTACCATCAGAAGCCATTTCTCCTCTATGTCACCCAGCATCTTTATCATATCTGCTGTGACCTCATCTGAGCCTGCTGCTTTCCCTGACTTCATCTTCCTTAGTGCTGCTCTTACTTCTTCTAGGGAGGGCTCCTCCTCTTCTCTCATCGTAGGCTGTTTCTGGGGCAGGACAGCTTCTGTGGGGTTTTCTTCATTCAGAAACTGCTGGAAATACTCATTCCATCTGCCTTTGATGTTCTCTGGACTGGTGAGCAGGTTGTTGCTGGCATCCCTTATGAAGGGTGTCCGACTATCTTCTTTATCTTTCTGTCTTTGCCTTGCAACCTGATATAATTTCTTTGTGCCCCTTACTAAGTCACTTTCCAGAAGTTGGTAGAGTGCCTCCGATGCCCTATTCTTTGCTAATGCAACTTCTTTCTTAGCTTCTTTGTTAGCCAACCAATAGTCCTTACTAGCTTGGTCAGTCTTTTCTGTCTCCCATTTCTTCCTGTACTCCTTTTTTCTTTTGATGACTTCCTGGACTTCTGCATTCCACCACCAGCTTTCCTTATGTTCCTTATTTCCATACCTGGCTCGGCCACATATCTTTTCTGTAGTCCTAACATATGCTGTTTTTAGGCGCTGCCATTTTTCTTCAACTCCACCTATTCCCTCCTTTTCTTGGGGTGCTAGAGCCCTGAGTAATTCCTTGAACTGCTGTACTTTCTGTCCAGTCATCTTCCAGGTCTTCAGTCTGGTCTCTGGTGGTCTTGGAGCCTTCTTTGACTGCTGCTTGCAGCTGATTGTGGCAAATACTGGTTTATGTTGTGGACCAACTGTTTCACTGGGGATGACTTTGCAATCATGGATTCTGCCCCAGTGCCTTTTCCTTGCTAGGAGGAAGTCTACCTGAGTTGCATGTTGACTACTCTTGTATGTGATCTTGTGACTGTCTCTTTTTCTGAACCATGTGTTGGCTACTATCAATCCATTTGCCACAGAAGTCTAGAATGGCTTCTCCTTCTTTATTCCTGTTGCCCCATCCATGTGGCCCCAGGCAGTCCTCATATCCTGTTCTGTCTGTCCCGATATGTGCATTCAAATCACCCATTATCAACACCAATTCATCTTGTCCTGTTTTATCTAGTAGGTCCTGCAACTATTGTCTGAATGCACTCTTTTCCTCACTATCACAACCCTGCTGTGGGGCATAGGCTGAGATTATGAATACTGCCCTATCATTACACTGGAATCTGACTGCCATGAGTATGTCATTAATTTTGATAATATCCCTTACTGCCTTCTTAAGCCTCTCTCTCACCACAATTCCTACACCATTTCTAGCCTGCCCTCCACCTGATTATAGACTCTGGATCTCACTGCCCTTCCATCTCGTCTCCTGGATACATAGGATGCCCAGCCTCCTTCGTATCATCATGTCATCTACTTCCAAGCTGCGTCCTGTCAGTGAGCCTACATTAAGTGAAACAATTCTCAGTTCATGTTTGGCAGGTTGGTTGGTTTTACGTCCAGCTTTTGCTCAACAGAGCTATCCCAGATAACCCAGGCTGGACAACTAGACACCAGCCAGCCAGTAGCTTATTGACCTAGGGCTGCTGGGCTTTATGGCGAGCACACACTGGCCAATAGGGGCACATACACCCCTCCCACCATTAGCATGGGTCTCTGGCATGGGTTAGAGTAGGCCGAGTCCTCAACCCACTTATCACGGTAACTACCCATGCCCATTTTTGGCAACATTAGTCAACATGACCAAATCACCTAGAGCCATATTTTACACCGTCGAGTGGCTAGCCCTACCACGGCGTGAAGTCTGTGATCCATGTTCTCCTATCTTGAGGATACTGTGCACCACAGTAGATGCCCAAAGCGGTTGGTCTGTACAACTCTTCCACCTATAGGGCACCATGTAGAGTCTGTGCTGCTGCACACAGCTCCATTCATTGGTGAGTTTGAGATGGAAACACTTAGCATGTTTTTCAGACATGGCAGAAACTCCATGGAGACACAGGGAGAACATGCAAACTCCAAACAGGCATTGGTTGGAGGTCAGGATTGAACCTTGTATCTTGTGCATGGGAGGCGAAGACCTTAACCAGTAAGCCATCTGGTCAGTATAAGTATGAAACTGCTCACACTCTAAGGGATTCTCAACACACGGGGTAAGACCTGATTCCTTCTTGTTTGTTAATGTACCAAACTACTGACACATTGTCTGTCTGGATATCAAATGTCCTGAAAGGGAGAGAGTCTTTGTATGCCTGCAATGCTAAGAGCACTGCTCTGATTTCCAGAACATTGACATGCATGTTGGCCTCTTCAGGAGGACCAAGTGCCTTGGATTGTTTTCCCCAGGAAATGCCCCCCCCCCCATTCTGGGAAGCATCTGTGGTCACTACAGCCTTGGGCTGAGGGTGGATGAAAGGACGCCATTGAAGAACCTGATCTGATTGAATCCACCACCAAAGGAATCTCTTGCATGCCCAAGTGATTCTTATTTGTGCTGAACTGACCACTGAGCTGCTAGCATCCACTGAAGAATTCTCATATGAAATCTTCCTAGAGGAACTAAAATAATGGCCACTGACATTGACCCCAAGACTTACAGAACCAACTGAGCTGAAATTTTGGTACCACAAATTTTCCTGATCTGGAATCTGATAGTCTACACTCTTGAAAGAAGAAGAGAAGCTGTCATTGATACTGTGTTGAACACTGCTCCTATATGTTCCAAAGTTTGAGTTAGTTGTAGTTGAGACTTGTAATTTATGGTTATCCCCAGATTAGAACAAGTCCGGAGTACCTGATCTCTTACTCTTATTAGTAGATGCCCAGTAGGGGCAGTAATGAGCCAGTCATCTAAGTATGGAAACACTCGGAATCCCTACAGTCTCAAGTGAGCTGCTACCACTGCCATGAATTTGTTGAGCACCCTGGGGGCTGTGGTGAGGCCAAAAGGCAGTGTTCTGAACTGATAGTGACTGGCTCCCAGCCAGAAGCATAAATGTCTTCTGGACTGTCTGTTCATTTTTATGTGATAGTACACATCCTGAAGGTCTATCGAGCACATCCAGTCATCCTTGCCCAAAAAGGGCACAATGGACTGAACTGTGGCCATCTGAAACTTTGTGTATCAAACTGACTTGTACAAGTCACTGAGATTCAAAACTGGTCTCCAGTCCTGTTTTCTTTGGCACTAAAAGGCATCTTGAGTAAGTTCCGGATTCTGTCTGGTCTGGTGTGACCTCTTAGAAGACTCTTTTTCTAGCAGCTTTAGTATCTCTAGTGCTTCTGCTTTCCTCTGACTGGGTGGAACCTCAGGAATTTTCCATACATGTGGAGGGGGTAGGAAAAAGGGAATTTTACAACCTCTGGAAATAATTCTCTGCACTCAAGTATCTTTTATGTCTAGCCAGGAATTCTGGTGCAGAAATAATCAACCCACGATTGCCTCCAGAGGGAGACAATCAGGCCTCCTTTCAGGAGCACTGATAATGTCTATTAGAGATTGGTTATGTGGGCATCCTCTGCCATGTGGTTGTCATCATCCATTTGAGTTCCCCACTCTGCCCCTGGGGAAATTATCTCAAAGTGGATCTTAGGATACAGACTTCCTGAACCACATTTTTCGACCACCTCATTGACTCCTAGAAAAGGATCTTTGATGGATCGAAAAATGTACGCCCACTGCAAAAAAGGTCTTTCCATCTTTTTCATACCAGGAGAGTGTGTCCTTCACTTTTGGGGCAAACAACAAACTGCCATCAAAAAGAACACTGATGAACAATAATTTGAAAGGCTCTGCAAAATCAAACTGCAACCAAGCATGTCTCGTAATGGCAATGCCTAAACCTGCCACCCTTGAGGTACCTTCAGCAGCATGCAAGATAAGGCTCATGGACAAATATGAAATAGACTGAAGGGTCACCAACTGAGAGGCCACAGAAGATTGAGCCTCAGCATTAATAGTCCATGGAAAGAATTTTGAAAGTTCCTTGATTAAGTCCCTTTATAGTCTCATAAAGTTTGCCAAGCAGGTCAGTGACTGAAGGGCAAAGGCCACTGAAGCATACACACACTTCCTAAATCTGTCCAACACCCTAGACTCTCTGTTAGGGGGATGGACAAAGAAACTCTGCTCAGCAAGTTCCTTCTTGGTGGTCACCACCATCACCATAGCATCTACGGGCACCCCCTTACTTCAGAATTCTCTAAATACAGGTGGAACCAGAAACTGATCTGGTCTCTTGAGAACTGTCCCAAAAAAATGAGTAGTGGCAAACACAGCTTGAGTACGAAATAATTTACTGACAACAAAACTTGAGAAAGTAAGCAGTTTCACATCCTGAACGGGTACTTCATCAGACTAAAACTAAGTCTGATGAAGCTCCCGTTCATGACGGGAAAACACTTACTTTCTCAAGCTTTGTTGCCAATAAATTATTTTGCCACCTCTTGTTTTTTTGGGACATTTATACTGTTTTACAGAGAGGTGCTTTATCCCCTGGGACAGTTTCTGTGTTGTTGTCTCTTGGGAATTGGCTCAACAGAGTCAGGCTCCTTCCACACCCGCCTAGAGATGAAGTCTATGAGCTCATCGGTGGGTGGAGTAACCCTGGAGGTAGATGGGCCAGTTTCAAAGGCTTCCAGGAATACTGAGTCCTTTGAGGAAGGGTTATCAGAGGACCAACCACTCCTCTGCTTAAGGATCTCAAGAATGTCGCCAAATGAGACATCTTCAGGTGGCAATCTTGGGGACTCTTCTCCTTCATCAAAATCAGTATCTTTGGTGATTGACTCTTGAGGGGAGACTAACAGCCTCCTCTTATACTTCCTCTTCCTACAGACTTCCTCGATGGGCTGTTCCTGCAAAGTATCAGAAGAGATTGTTAATGCCTACTAGGTATCCTGGATACATTGAGCTAGTTGTCCATGTGGCACAGAATGAAGAGGCTCACTGCACAAAGATGCACAGGATGCAGAGGGAAGATCCAAGGAGGTAGGAACTGTCTGTCCTGCTGAACAGAGAACACTATCTTCATTAGCTCAAACGCAGAACACTCTGGGGAGAAGGAAGCCAATGGAGCTATGAAGACATGCTTCTGATCCATTAGCTTCCCCTGCCCCTAAGGCAATCCACCGAGGCAGAAGTCAGGGCCAAGCTGTCCAATGCCAAAGCTCCAAGGGGAAGAGATGCCTCCAAAAGCTTCACAGTTGAGTCCAACACCTTGGATCTGACAGGGAAGCTTTGGCTCTGAAAGTCATCCAGATCCGAAGACGTTGGAGCCAATGCACTCAGAATTAGATGCACAGCTGAAAATGGGAACATTCTCAGATATGATGCAGACGGACACAGAAGGCTCAGATCCAGGGGTACTGAAATGATGGAGTAGATCAGAGAAGGAGGTGATATTGGTGGGGTAGTAGAAATATGGACTTTCTAACCCAAGGGGGTTGGAGTCGGTAGAACATCCATCTGTATTTATGATGAGAGAAATTTTCTCATCATCCTATCCACATCAGCCTCAGTAAGACTTCTGGAAGAACAAGAGGAAGTGACCAACAGACGTTCGGAATGCCGGCTAATCTCAAGGAAACGCTGACCGCCTTAAAAATCTCCAGCCATACTCTGTCGCATATCATCTACTCAGAGGCGATCTCTGCTTAACATACAAGGCCATGTCAAACCCAGAGCTGTTGGACATGCTACACTTAAAGATATCCCAATCCCTCAGAGCTACACGCTCCAGGGATCTAAACCTTGTCATCACAATAAACAAAACATGCTGGAGGGATAGGTTCCTGACCCAGAGACTCCCCAGACTCTGGAATAGATTGCCCATACATGTCAAGCAGAGTGCCTCTTTGGACCTCTTCAAGAGGAACCTTGACGATTGGATGGGAGAAAGGAAATTCACCCCAGGGATCACGTCAGTCACCCTGCTGGACAGGGGTCCAGGAAAGTAAATAATGTGGGAAGAAATAGCCAGGAAATTGTTAAGGCTAGGCTTGTATAGGCCCTAGGGCTGATAGCCTAGTACCAACCTATGAACCTATGGATGGGGGATCGTAGGTTTACCCCAGGTATCACTTCTGTGTCACTGTTAGACAGAGGCACAGTATGCTAACCTCAAAAAAGGGCATAGCAAAATTAATTTAAAATGGGTGGCGAAAGCCAAACACACTCTGGCTAGGCTTATAAATGCCCTAGGGCAGATAGCCTAGTATGAACCTATGAACCTATGAACCAATGAAAGGAGATAGAACCCCTGAAGGTATTAGAGCCAACAAAGGAGAATATCTAGTTCATAGCAAGGACTTTGGATCTGACAGAACAGGATCCAAGGAAGTGCATTTCAAATCTGAAGGTGGTAGGACTGGAGTACTCTTCAGATCAGACTTACAAAGCTTCTTTCTAGGAGGCTTGAAATTAGAATCCAATGTCAGTGTCGAAGTACCAGAAGGTACCAAAGACTTCTTTAAAGAATCCTTATGTTTTGGTTTGGAGGGATGAGCCCCAGAAATATCCTTTGAGAAGGACAATGGCAGCAGTCCTTTCAGAATAAGTTTATTTTCCCTATCTGCGATTGCTCTTGGATTAAAGGCTTTGCAGATACAGCAATCAACTTTTAGATGGTCTGGACCCACACAATAAATACAAAAAATGCATGCAGCACGAAGGGCAACTTCTGCCCACATTTCTGGCATTTTGTAAAGTCAGACGGACCTTTTTCGGACATCACTGTTAGAAAAGGCATATATATATATATATATATATATATATATATATATATATATATATATACACTCACACACACACACACACACACACACACATATATATATATATATATATATATATATATATATATATATATGTATATATGTTTTTCTTAACAGTTAACAATAAGACAGAAAAAGGGGTATAAAACCAACAATGGTAATAAACAGTTACATGGACCATGTTAACTATAGAAAAGAAGTGAAGGGAGTAAGGCCTACCAACATTGATAACCAGAAATACACAATAAAAGTGTGTGAAATATGGGAATGTACTAGGAAAAGGGTTATAGATTACAGACCAATAGAAAAAAAATATCAAATGTTTTAAACTTACCTCCCACTCTAAAACATTCCATAGTTGAAAGTGACCATGTCTAAACACGAAAGTGGCAAACGGCATCAGAGATATATTAGGGTTGGTGCATTATGTGTAAGGGAAGAGCTCGAGAGCTTTTTGGTGGTCACGAGCTATAGTAACGGCTGAGTCGGATCTGAGGATTAGATCAGAACCCAACAGTTGAGGGCAAAATGAAAACTAACAACATCAGATCCATATATTCCTAGCTTAAAAAACACTTTTCTAAAAGGCCAGTCTATAACCAAATGGGATGGGTTACTTTGAGCACAAAAAGGAAAATTGGCTAAACATAAAAAAATGGCTTGCAAGGGCAGGTAGACTACTACTCACCTATGACCCTAAACAGGAAAGTAAATTTAAACTACAAATATTAAATGTGGAAGTTTTTTTCCCCAATGGAACAGCAAACGCTGACCATTGATCCTTGAAAGCCTGCAAATGAGCACTCTCTTTGATAGCAGAAACGTTCAGAAGGGCTTGGTGCCAAAACCTGTCTTTCAGTCAATCTCAGCTTGAGCTGGATAACAGTTTGAGAAAGTGGAATGTGCCTTGAACCTTGGAAGCTGAACGGCTGTTACATCTTATGCAGGCTATAACCCATACAGCTTAGGCTACTGCAGCAGTAATTAGTATGATGAACATTGTTTAACTACTGATCCAGTTTTAACTTTATTTCTCCACATCAACCAAAAGGTCTTTCAGGTAGCCCCCCCCACCCAATGTCAAAAAACACAGAGGTATCTAAAATGTATAACTTAACATCCACAGGACAAGCACCAGTCCTGAACCAGAAGTGCCTACAGACATCTACCCTAGATGTCGAGGCTCTATATTATGCATCCACTGCATCACAGATAAACTTATGTTGTTTGAAGTGGAATTTATTTTCTCTGACCTGTTCCTGTTGTCCTCTTTGGTAGGCCTTATGTGGTTCCAGTATCTACTGATAAATCACTTCATAAACAAGATAGATAAAGTACAGTTTTGTACCTACCATAAATGTAGATGTTCGAGTGTTCACCCTGCTGCAGTCATCACACTTGGGTTATCCTGCCGTCAGGCGGTCCCGCAGTCGGCCCGAATTCCAAAGTCTTGCACGGCCGGTTGCTGTCACTTCTTCCCTGACGTCAGTGCGCCAGGGGTATATAAGAGGCATCCAATGCCATTTTCTTCAGTTTTTCTTGCCCCAGATGTCAGGTGCCCCCAATAGGTAGGCAAAAAAAAATAAATATATATATATATATATATATATATATATATATATATATATATATATATATATATATATATATATATATATATATATATATACACACATATAGCTGTATAAAAATAAAACAAAACCCTTAGGCACAAGCAAATACACCACAGAGGTAGTATAGGATAGAGTGGTAGAGATAAGTTCAGCTGGTTCAGAGGGGATGGAGGGAGGGTAACCTGGACTGCAGCAGGGTGAACACTCGAACATCTACATTTATGGTAGGTGCAAAACTGTACTATGTTCATCGTGTTACCCTGCTGCAGTCATCACACTTGGGTTGAATCCCAAAGCTAAGGATGGGAGGTGGAGTCAAACAGGGTTAGAAGAAGCTAGTAGGCCCTGCAAAACTGCAGTGGCAAAACCAGCTCTAGTCTTAGAGTATAGAGGTAGGTGATAGTGTTTGGTGAAGGTGTGCACTGAACTCCAAGTTTCAGCTTCCAGAATATCCTTGGTTGGCACTCCCCTGAGAAAGGCTGCTGATGTAGCTGTAGCCCTGGTGGAGTGGGACCTAATGTTAGCAGGTACTGGTTTCCCATGATGTGTGTAGCAGAAACGTATGCAATGCCCTATCCATTTAGAAATGGTCTGTTTTGAGACAGCTTTTCCTTGTGATCCTGTAGCATAGGCTACAAAAAGCTGGTCAGTTTTTCTGAGAGCCTTAGTTTTATCCAAGTAGTAATGTCATTACCCGTGAATGTCCAAAGAGTGCAGGAGTCTTTCTCCTTTGTTCTGGGGATTTGGGAAGAAGGTGGGCAAGTGAATGGTTTGGTTTAGGGCCACACTGGATACCACCTTTGGCATAAAGGAAGGGTTAGTTCGTAGAGAGACTCTGTCTTGATGAAAAATGAGTAAAGGTTCCACTGCCATTAGTGCCTGTAGCTCTGAGACTCTTCTAGCTGAGGTTATTGTTAGTAGTAGGGCAGTTTTCCATGAAAGAAATTTTAAATCAGCTGAAAAAGCTGGTTCAAAGGGCGGCAGTATAAGCTTTTCCAGAACAAAGTTGAGATCCCAAGTAAGTGTTGGAGCTCTCCTTGGCAGTCTTAAGTTCTTAGCCCCTCTGAGGTACTGTCTTAGGAGTGGATGTGAGAATAAAGGAGGATCCGTGTTGTAATGAGCTGAAATTGCTGAGGCGTGCGTCTTAATAGATGAAAAGGAAAGTCCTTTGTGTAACATCTCAGTTAAATATTGTAGAATCTGAGGGATGTTTGGATCAAGGGGATTTAGGCCTTTAGCCTGGTTCCAGGCGCAAAATCTTTTCCATTTGTCTGAATAGGATTTCCTGGTGCTGGGCCTCCTGGCCTCCAGAATGACATCCATAACAGCTTTGGATAAAGGTGTTGGCTGGTTGTTTAGGTAATTTGCCATGCAGCCAGGTTTAAAGTCTTGAGCTGGCTGTGTAGAATCTGATTGTCTCGCTGGGTGAGCAGGTGAGGAATTTGTGGCAAAATCCATGGTGGGCCGTGGGCCATGGTCCTTAAAATTGGATACCAATGCTGACGTGGCCAGTCTGGTGCAACGAGTATCATTTGTGGCCTCTCTAATCTGACTTTCAGCAGTACCTTTGCTAGAAGAGGCAGTGGAGGGAAGGCATACACTGTTAATGTTTTCCTACTGAATGAGAGGGCATCCACTTTCCAAGCTAGTGGATGGAAGGTCCTTGTGCAAAATTTTTGAAGTTGGTGGTTGTGGGGGCTTGCAAACAGATCTTTGTCTGGGCTTCCCCATTTTTGAACTATCATTGCAAATACTTGTGGATCTAGTTTCCATTCATTTGGATCCATGATGTTTCTGCTTAGGTCGTCTGCCAATGTGTTTTTCTTTCCTGGCAGGAATTGTGCTTGTAATTGAACCTGGTAAGACAGTGCAGTGTTCCACAAGGTCATTGCTTGCCTGCATAGAGGGTAGGAATGTGTGCCCCCTTGCTTGTTTATGTACCACAATACTGTGGTATTGTCTGTCTTTATTATTAGTTGTCCTGGGTGTAGAAGGTCCTTGAAAGCTGTTAGGGCATTCTGTACTGCTAGCATTTCTTTTTGATTGATATGCAGATGCCTCTGATCTGAAGTCCATTTGCCCTGAATGCACTGCCCTGCCATGTGTGCTCCCCAGGCATAGTCCGATGCATCTGTTGTCATAGTTTGCCTGGCTGTGGGTAAGGTGAAAGGCTGACCCTTGTTGAGGTGACATGCCTGTGCCCACCATAGAAACTCCTGTTGAAGGCAGGGAATGAGTGGTATCACTGTTTCCAAGCTGTGGCTGTGCTGACTCCATACACTTTTCAGGTACCATTGTAATTTCCTCATATGCAGTTTTGCAAATGGTATTAGTATGCAAGATGCCATGAATCCCAAGGCCTGCAGAATTTTTCTTGCAGGGAGTTGGGTCTTTGTTGCCATTATTTTGAAATATTGAATCAGCTGTCGTTGTTTGTCTGGCGTGAGATAAGCCATCTGGGCCGTTGTATTCAAGCTGGCACTCAGGAATATTATGTTTTGTGAGGGCACTAGTTTTGATTTCTTTTCGTTTACTGTGTACCCTAGGCAACTTGGAAGGTGTTTGACAAATGCCAGATGCTTTAAAAGAATGTCCTTGCTTTCTGCTTGAATAAGACAGTCGTCCAGGTATGGGTATATTTGAATTCCTCTTTGTCTGTAGTATGCAATTACTGGTGCCAGGCATTTTGTGAAGACCCTGGGCGCAGTAGATAAGCCAAAGGGCAGTGCAGAGAATTGATAATGTGTTGAACCTGCAATGAAGCGGAGGTATCTTCTGCAATTTTGTCTGATAGGGACATGCAGGTATGCCTCCTTGAGGTCCAAAGTGACTAGCCAAGCATTCTTGCCCAGCATGGGAAGAAGCTGCTGTAGTGTTAGCATCTTGAATTTGGGTACTTGCAGATAGGTGTTCAGAATTGAAAGATCCAGAATGGGTCTCCATGCTTTGTCCTTTCTTGGGACTAGGAAGAGTCTTGAGTAAAATCCTTGTCCTTGCTCCTGTGTAGGTACCTGCTGAACGGCTCTCATGTCCATGAGGGCTGTAATTTGTTTTTGTGCCTCTGCCCATTGATTTGGTGGCAGGTTTGGCATTCCTTTGATCCTTGGTAAGGTATGAAAGTGGAATCTGTATCCTTGAGAGACAATGTTTAGAACCCATTTGTCTTTTGTGATGATGTGCCAGTTGTCTGCAAAAAATGCTAGTTTTCCTCCGAAGGGAGCTGCCAGGAGAGATTTGCTTGGTAGTTTGAGGATAGAGTCATTGTGTTTGTCTTCTGCTAGCTTGCGGCCTGTCTTCTCCTCCTTTCTGGGTAGCAGAACCCCATTGGCGAGGTTTGTAAGGGCCCTGTGACTGACCTCTGCCCCTTGGGCGTCTGTATTTGCCCCTCTGTGATCTGTTTGAAGCTGGAAAGGACCAGTTTTTTGTTGGCCAGTTTCTGATGAAATGAGGGGGTTGTTTCTGCAAAAAATCCTTGACCGTTTGCATAGACTTTGCCTTATCCTCCATTTTCTTTAAAACCTCTTCTGCTTTGACACCAAATAATACATCCTGCTGTAAAGGTGCATCCAATAATTTTGCTTTAACATGGTCAGGGAGGGTTTGTTCTTTTAACCAAGCATGTCTACGTATGACAGAGCCAGTAACAGCTGCTCTACAGGAAGCTTCCAGTGAATCAAATCCGCATTGTAAAGTATGTTTGCCCACCTGTTCAGCTGCATGCAACAGATCCTGCATTTCCTTGAATTCAGACTGTTCTGAATGTGTGCTCATTTTTTGTTTTAACTGAGACATTAGGAATTGCTGATATTTCAACATGTGAAACTGGCAATTTAATGCTCTCATAGCCAGAGTTGCTGAGGTGTATATTTTCTTTCCCCATCTATCTAGGGCTCTGGAATCCCTTTCAGAGGGCACAGGATTTTTAGCCATAGAAGCTTTTGCTCCCTTAGGATCCTGGGAAATTGTTTCTGGGTCAGCTACAGGGCTTTTATAAAGGAATTTGTGTGAGTCTGGTACTCTGTAGTATCTGTCTGGTTTGGCTGGAGCAGGAGGTAGAGAATCCGGATTTAAACTAGCCTCCAAGTAAACATTATCCACAATATCTAAAACAGGAGGGATAGCAAGAGGTCTCTGCTGGGGTAGTAAAAGGAACTCTCTGAGCCTTTTCTTAGAATGTGAGTAATCCTGTTCTTCCCAGTGGAAATGTTCCCTCATGGTATGTAAAGTTTCCCTAAAGGAGTAGTCTTCAGGGGGAGATGCTGAGGGAATAGAGTCTTCAGCATCAGAGTCTTCATAAGGTGGCAAAGTGTAATCCTGTTCCTCAGAGGAATCTGAGGAGAGTGAAACCTGATCAGAGGATGCATAATCCTCCTCTTGTCTTGGTCTTTTGTCAGGAGGGGGATGGGAACCCCTGATAAGGGTAATCAAATCTTCAGCCATCTTAAGCATCTGTTTCTTAGGCATGGGGCCTTGAACTGTAGACTGATGTACAGTTTTCTTACGTTTTAAAGGAGTTTTAAGCTTAGCATAAGATTTAATGGTGAGTGTAGTCGGTCTGAAGACACCTTCTGCAACCGAAGGTGTTTCCACTGCACCAGTGTCTACTTCTGCTCCGGTGTCGGTAGATGGCTGCGTCCGCCTAGTAGGCTCCACTTGGGAATCCGCAGCTGTCTGGGGTTCCAGTTCTGTGGTCGTCAGGGGCTGCGTAGGAGCCTCACTGAAAACCGGAGAACCGGCGACAGGCCCAGCTGAGGCCTTGGAGTCTGGCTTGTTCCTAGGCTGCCTGTCCTTATTCTTGCATTTTTTATGTATGGCGGTCGTCGGCTGCTCCAACGGCATGATATAATTAAATTTCCTACAAAAGTAATGCCGTGCGAAGTCAAAACGGCATTTGATAGTTCGTTTATTAAACCTAGCGCAAAACCGACAACCTGTGACGTGGTCTGGGCCTAGGAAGGAATACAATAGGAATAGAAGTCCTTATGAGGTATTTGCTTCCCACAAGAAATGCAATTGTTAACTTTTTCTGACATCGGACTAAGGCAAGAAAATGTTCCCCAATGGGGTACTTAGCTTTATTGAAGACTTCGGACTGAAATTCAAATCGAAAATCTCAGGTGTCGGCCGTCCGGCACTTGCAAACTGCTTCTGCTTCGGGCACCACGCGGCAAGAAAGACTGAAAAAAATGGCGTTGGATGCCTCTTATATACCCCTGGCGCACTGACGTCAGGGAAGAAGCGCCAGCAACCGGTGCCAGACCAAGACTTTGGAATTCGGGCCGACTGCGGGACCACCTGACGGCAGGATAACCCAAGTGTGATGACTGCATCAGGGTAACACGATGAACACCAGCTCTAACATCCAGATTACTAGATGTGCAACTTTCTTTCCATACCCATGTACAATTCTTGATACTTCATTAAAAATAAGATGCCAAAAGAAACGTCATTTGCTGCTGATTCGAAAAAAGTGACTGCTGATAGCAGGATTTGCCTTGAGAGTGTTATATAACTTGTGTCTGCCCAAATACAACCTATACAGTATATCTGACTTTTTAGTGATATGTGTCAGTATATATGGATGCTGATATTTCACAGAAATTATATCGTTAAAATGTTATGTGGAGGCAGAATACGGCACTTGTCTGTTTAAGGCTAATCCCATTTAAGTACTGCCTTTTGAGCAAATAAAGGTCCCTTCTTGGACTACTAAAATGCTATCATGTAATTTACTTTGATAAATAGTAATGTCTTCTGATGGTGAATCTGCAAACTCGATTTATGCCACATAAAAACCTTCTTCTTCCTTTTACTGACAGAAGGAAATCAGACATATTTTCCTTTTTTTTGGCTTTATGTCAGCAGTAGCAGTGAAGGTTGTTTGACTTCAGCTTTAGCAGAGGACCAGTACTGATCATGTTAAGGGATTAATGCAGGCTGCCATGTACCATCTGGCCATTGTATGACTTTAAAATACTATTTCACAAAAAATCTCATAATTAAATGTTGAGTAAACAGGCCATGATATGGAGTACCACGAAACCACAATCTCCTCCAACTCCGAACTGAAATACAACTCTGACCACTTAGAAATTTCACCGACTGTGTAAAAAAAGGAAACCACTGAGATGAAACAGATATTTTATTCTCTCTAGCGCTTCAGTGTTACCACCTTCCAGGAGTATCAAACATACAAATCACAAATACAAACTTTATATAGTACAATCAATCAAAAACACACCTCTATAAATCAATTAAACAGTAAATTAATAAGATTCTCCCAAAGGCCACTTAAAGTAAACTCTTCCAACTGAGCTCATTATTAAGGCCATTTGGGATCATAGTTTTATATTTCAAAATAAAAATACTTTCTTTGTATAACAATTTATGTTTTAAAACATTTTCATCACCACTACAACACTTTATACTTTCTAAAATAGTGCCCTGCAACAAAGACACATCCCCATCATGAAAAGCATTAAAATGTGTTGCAATAACCTTATTTTCCCTTTTATGTTTTACATCCCTGACGTTCTAAAAATCTAATGCGGAATTCCCTTTTGGTCTCCTCAATGTAATATAATCCACACGGACACCTAAGGGCATAAATTACCCCTATACTTCGGCATGTGAAAACTTCTTTTGGTACAAATTTCACCCCATTAATACTTTCATACGTTCTAACAGTAATTTCTAAGCGGTCAGAGTTGTATTTCATGATATGAAGGAGACCTAGGCCCACAACAATGCGACTGATGAAAATTGTTTATAGGTAAATACCCATGAATTTTCTCGGGGATTTCAACTATAATACACTCAGACTCTTTGTGTTACTGTTGAAATTCCTGAAAAAGAAGATACTTTTCTGCATTTCTAACAATAAGACCAATGTCAGCAGTGGCTTAATTTTAAAAGTAGCCTAAGCCAACAAAAGAGAGTCCTTTGTGCGCAATTTTGAAACAAGCTTAGAACCCCCCCCCCAAAAAAAAAATATTGAAGGATGCTCCATTTCCTGAAGAAAACTTGAAAAAGACATGCCTGGGGATTCAAAAAGAACCCCACCACCAGTGGTAACAACTATAGCCCAAATGGACTGTTTATGTGATGTGGGAAAATAGAATTTAGAGAAATACCGTTGACAATGAGGAATAGCCTCATTAGTAGTTAACTTGTATGCTTCTGAATCGTCCTTAATGGCCAACAGTGCAAATCATCAATTTCCTGTGGTTGTCAACAGTGGCAGCTCATGCATTGTGTTGGCATGGGAAGATCCCCATTCACTCTCCCACACACATTCAAACACACATGCATGCACACAACACCTACCTATCTCCTACTAATCAGAGTCTCTCTCTCTCACACACACACACACACACACACACACACACACACACACACACACACACACACACACACACACTTTCACCTTTACAACATTCATACTTCTGCAATTACACATGCCGGTACACACATACACACATGTACACACACCCCAACAATACCTGTCTCCTGAAATCCCTTGCACTTTCTTCTAACACAATTGGTTGAAAGTGAGCTTTTGGCCATATTCATTAACATGGATGGCAGAAGTAATCAGACAATGGCTCAGCTATGTAAATATCTTACCACAGGCATTTCCTAATGGGAACATATGGCTAATTAGCATAGGGAGCTACCACAGAATGCCTCATTAGATCTTATGGTAGGCCTCAGGGACAGTTTACCACAGAGCTGAGATAGGACTGTCTTGGAATTGAAAATGGTTATTGTGAGGGGTACAGAGACTTACAGCATGCAATAACCTTTCGGAATGTGGTTAACATACCTCTAAACTGTACAGATGCTTCACAGAATGTCCAGATTTTTGCTTCGAATTTTTGGTCTGTTTCTCACAAAATTGTGGTTTTCTAGCAAATCATTGGCAAATCACTGAGGATTCAAGTCAGAATATAATGACAGATATTTGAGTTTCAGGCTTCATACCCTTCAGAAAATTCATGATAATTCAAATCCAGTTATTCTATCAACTTTCTATGTTTGTAAGAGCAATATTTAAAAATTGTCCCTTTTTTGGGACCTTTGTCCCCATTACTTATGGTTTTGCCCAAATTTCTTGCTCTAAGAGGTTGAGAGATATGCTGGTTAAATAATGTTGTACAATTTTTCAATGACTACCTCTTTTCAGGCTGATTTTCACAGGACTTACTCTTCTTTCTAGAGGCATATTTGAACTTTCTTAACCCTGATATCCGTCTCTATTACTGACTGATTTTGTTTGTTTAATTTTTTCACTCAAAAAGAATACTGAAACCATTACTCTCTTAACTCTTGTAGCGTTATTAAACTTCAAATGCATCTTACAACACTTTCATGGTCAGGCCTTAAACAAACAAAAAATGTCTGTGGATGTCTGTCTACCACAAGCATACTTGTTAACAGATAATGGAAGAAGACATGCCTTTCAAAATGAACAGTATGAAAAACTCATGATGTACAAGAATAAAAGGACTCTGATGAATTAATTATCACATGCACTTGCAAGGAAAATACAGTGAAGCAATAAACAGTTTCAAAATAATGGGAAGAGCTGAAGAAGGTGCATGCATATCACTTCTAGTCAGTGCCAGGATACAGGGAAAGAAAATTGTTATAAGATAAATAGTCAGACTGATGTAGCTCTGTTGGTGACTTAGCACAAATACTGTGATTCACTGTTACACTGGCACAACCTGAAGTAAGCCTATGCTTAAACCTAAGACTTTTATATGAGACCCCTTCTTTAGAAAATCTATCTTCAGTATGCTGTAAAGAAGGGAAGACTACCACACCACAATGCAGCAACAGTCTGCACATCACCAGTAACATATCATACTTAAGAAAATGGCTCTGCTTCCACTAACACTATGCAGCTCAATAAAGAATCTACATTTTCAAATATGGCTTTTCACAGTAAAGATGCAGACTGCTACCAAATGCAGAAGCCATAGAAGGACAAAATCTGATCTCAACACTGTTGCACAAGCCAGTGCATTTCTTTGTGCCGGCCCCAAGCCCGGACAAATGGGGAGGGTTGTGTCAGGAAGGGCATCCGGCATAAAATTTTGCCAAATCATACATGCAGACAACAGTACAGATATACATACCAGATTGGTCGAGGCCCGGGTTAACAACGACCGCCACCAGTACTGTTGGCCAACAGGGTGCTGGCGGAAATTGGGCTACTGTTGGCCGAAGGAGGAGAAGAGGGGGAAGGCATGCCTGAAGGCAGGTAAAGGCTAGGACTGTGATAGTGAGGGTCGGAACTTTGAATGTTGCAGTATGACTGGTATAGGGAGAGAGCTAGCTGATATGATGGACCGAAGAAAGGTTGGTATATTGTGTGTGCAAGAGATGAGATGGAAGGGGAGCAAAGCTAGGTGTATCGGAGGCAGTTTGAAATTGTTTTATCATGGTGTGGATGGGAGGAGAAATGGCGTAGGCATTATCCTGAAGGAACAGTATGCTAAGAATGTTTTGGAGGTGAAAAGAGTGTCGGACAGAGTGATGTTTATGAAGCTGGAAATTGGTGGTGTGATGATGAATGTTATTGGTGCATATGCTCCACAAGTTGGGTGTGCGATGGATGAGAAAGAAAAATTTTGGAGTGAGTTGGATGAAGTGGTGATGACTGCATCCAAGGGTGAGAGACTGGTGATTGGAGCAAATTTCAATAGACATGTTGGTGAAGGGAACAGAGGGGATGAGGAAGTGATGGGTAGGTATGGTGTTAAGCAAAGGAATGCAGAAGGTCAGATGGTAGTGGATTTTGCGAAAAGGATGGACATGGCTGTGATGAATACGTATTTTAACAAGAGAGAGGAGCATAGGGTGACATACAAGAGTGGAGGAAGATGCACACAGGTGGATTATATCTTATGTAGAAGGGCCAGTCTGAAGGAGATTGGAGACTGTAAAGTGGTAGCAGTGGAAAGTGTAGTTAGGCAGCATAGGATGGTGATTTGTAGGATGACATTGGTGATCAAGAAGAGGAGGATGAGTGTGAGGGCAGCACCAAGGATCAAATGGTGGAAACTGAAAAAGGGTAATTGTGAGATGATGTTCAGGGAAGAGTTAAGACAGGCACTGAGTGGCAGTGAAGAGTTACCGATTAGTTGGGTAACTACAGACAGCTAGTAAGAGAGATGGCTAGAAAGGTGCTTGGTGTGACATCTGGAAAGAGGAAGGAGGACAAGGAGACCTTGTGGTGGAATGAAAAAGTACAGGAGAGTATACAGAGAAAGATGTTGGCGAAGAAGAAGTGGGACTGTCTGAGAGATGAAGAAAGTAGACAAGAGTATAAGGAGATAAGGTGCTTGGCAAAGAGAGAGGTGGCGAAGGCTAAGAATAAGGCATGTGAAGAGTTGTATAAAAAGTTGGACACTAAGGAGGGAGAAAAGGACCTGTACCTATTGCCTAGACAGAGGGACTGAGCTAGTAAAGATGTGCAGCAGGTAAGGGTGATAAAGGATAATGAGGGAAATGTACTCACAAGCGAGGAGAGTGTGTTGAGCAGATGGAAAAAGTACTTTGAGGGGCTGATGAATGAAGAGAATGAGAGGGAGAGAAGGTTGGATGATGTGTGGATAGTGAATCATGAAGTGCAGTGGATTAGCAAGGAGGAAGTAAGGATAGCTATGAAGAGGATGAAGAAGGGAAAGGCTGTTGGTCCAGATGACATACCTGTAGGAAGCATGGAGGTGTTTAGGTGAAATGGCAGTGGAGTTTTTAACTAGATTGTTTAATGAAATCTTGGAAAGTGAGAGGATGCCTGAGGAATGGAGAAAACGTGTTTTGGTACCGATTTTTAAGAATAAGGGTGATGTGCAGGGCTATAGTAACTACAGAGGGATTAAACTGATCAGACACAGCATGAAGTTATGGGAAAGAGTAGTGAAAGCTAGGTAAAGAAGGGAGGTGATGATTAGTGATCAGCAGTATGGTTTCATGCCAGGAAAGAGCACTACAGATGCGATGATTGCTCTGAGAGTGTTCATGGAGAAGTACAGAGAAGGTCAGAAGAAGTTGCATTGTGTCTTTGTGGATTTAGAGAAAGCATATGACAGGGTGCCTAGAGAGGAGTTGTGGTATTGTATGAGGAAGTCGGGAGTGTCAGAGAAGTATGTAAGAGTGGTACAGGATATGTACGAGGGTAGTGTGACAGCGGTGAGGTCTGCGATGGGAGTGACGGATGCGTTTAAGGTGGAGGTGGGATTACATCAAGGATCAGCTCTGAGCCCTTTCTTATTTGCAATGGTGATGGACAGGTTGACAGACGAGATCAGATGCATTTAAGGTGGAGGTGGGATTACATCAAGGATCAGCTCTGAGCCCTTTCTTATTTCCAATGGTGACGGACAGGTTGACAGACGAGATCAGACAGGAGTCCCCATGGACTAAGATGTTTGCAGATGACATTGTGATCTGTAGTGAGAGTAGGGAAAAGGTGGAGGAGACACTGTAGAGGTGGAGATATGCTCTAGACAGAAGAGGAATGAAGGTCAGCAGGACTAAGACAGAATATATGTGTGTGAATGAGAGGGAGGATAGAGGAATTGTGAGGATGCAGGGAGTAGAGGTGGCAAAGGTGTATGAGTTTAAATACTTGGGATCAACAGTTCAGAGTAATGGTGAGTGTGGAAGAGAGGTGAAGAAGACAGTACAGGCAGGGTGAAGAAGAGTGTCAGGGGTGATTTGTGACAGACGAGTACCAGTAAGAGTGAAAGGAAAGGTCTACAAGAGGGTAGTGAGACCAGCTATGTTATATGGGTTGGAGACAGTGGCATTGACAAAAAGGCAGGAGTCAGAGCTTGACGTGGCAGAGTTGAAGATGTTAAGATTTGCACTGGGTGTGACGAGCATGGACAGGATTAGGAATAAGTAAATTAGAGGGTCAGCCCAGGTTGGAAGGTTTGGAGACAAAGCCAGAGGGGCACGATTATGTTGGTTTGGACATGTGCTGAGGAGGGATACAGAGTATATTGGGAAAAAGATGCTAAGGATGAAGCTGCCAGGTAACAGGAAAAGAGGAAGGCTTAAGATTAGGTTTATGGATGTGGTGAGAGAGGACATGCAGATGGTTGGTGTGACAGAGCAAGATGCAGAGGACAGGAAGAAATGGAAACAGCTGATCTGCTGTAGCGACCCCTAACAGGAGCAGCCGAAAGAAGAAGAAGAAGAACACTGTGCTTTAATTCATACTGTCAGAGGCAATTCTAGTATACGGTGGATATAAAAAGTGTACACACCCCTGTTAAAATGCCAGGTTTTTGTGATATAAAAAAGGAGAACACAATAAATCATTTCAAAACTTTCCCACCTTTAATGTGATGTATAACCTGTACAATTCAATTGAAAAACAAACACATCTGTTAGGGGAAAAAGTATAAAAAATAAAAAAACGTACAATAAGCTGGTTGCATAAGTGTGCACACCCTTAAACTAATACATTGTTGTGCGTGCACACCCTTAAACTAATACTTTGTTGAAGCACCTTTTGATTTAATTACAGCATTCAGTCCTCTTAGGTACACACCTGCCATCAATTAAAGAGACTCTGATTAACCCCAAATAAAGTTCAGCTGTTCTAGTAGGATTTTCCTGACATTTACTCAGTTGCCTGCTACAGCAAAAGCCATGGTTCGCAGACAGATTACAAAGCGTCAAAGGGATCTCATTGTTGAAAGGTATCAATACGAAAACTGGTCAGGGAGGCTGCCAAGAGACCTACAGCAACACTGAAGGAGCTGCAGGAATTTCTGGCAAGTACTGGTTGTATACTACATGTGACAACAATCTCTCATATTTTCCATATGTCTGGACTATGGGTTAGGGTTGGAAGATGGAAGCCTTTTCTTAAACAGAAAAACATCCAGGCCCGGCTAAAATTTGCAAAACAATACATGAAGTCTCCCAAAAGCATGTGGGAAAATGTGTTATGGTCTGATGAGACCAAGGTTGAACTTTTTGGCCACAATTCCAAAAGGTACGTTTGGCATGAAAACAACAGTTCACATCACCAAAGAATGCCATCCCCACGGTGAAGCATGGTGGTGGCAGTATCATGCTTTGGGGTTACTTTTCTTCAGCTGGAACTGGGGCTTTAGTCAAGGTGGAGGAAATTATGAACAGTTCCAAATACCAGTCACATTTGGCCCAAAACCTTCAGGTGTCTGCTAGAAACCTGAAGATGAAGAGAAACAATGACCCCCAGCATACATCCAAATCAGCAAAAGAATGGCTTCACCAGAAGAAAATTAAAGTTTTGGAATGGCCCAGCCAGAGCCCAGACCTAAATCCAATAGAAAATCTGTGGGGTGACCTGAAGAGGGCTGTGTACAAGAGATGCTCTCGCAATCTGACAGATATGGAACACTTTTGCAAGGAAGAGTGGGCAAATATTGCCAGGCTAAGATGTGCCATGCTGATAGACTCCTACCCAAAAAGACTGAATGCTGTAATTAAATCAAAAGATTCTTCAACAAAGTATTAGTTTAAGGGTATGCACATTTATGCAACCAGTGTATTGTATGTTTTTTATTTTGTATATTTTTTCCCTGACAGATCTGTTTGTTTTTCAATTGAATTGTACAGGTTATAGGTCACATTAAAGGTGGAAAACGTTTTGAAATGATTTATTGTGGTCTCGTTTTTTATATCACAAAACCCTGGAATTTTAACAACGGCTGTGTACACTTTTTATATCCACTGTATATTTAAGTGGCAGGAAAGCTTTGCATAGTTTTGAATCAAGGATGATTTAATAAACCTGTACATTTGCAATGGAATTAGTGATAGCTGATCTCAGCTGACAAATGTCCACCAATGGGGACCAAGGCAGCACATTATTTATTTATTTATTTATTTACATTTGTTTACCGGGAAATTCCAACTGGACACAGGTCCTTTTTCAGCAGAGGCCCAGGAAGAAAAGCTCCAAGTATACAAGTAGTGCTACAGTAATGATAATGACAAACAGTGCATTGCAGAGCAATAAAAATATACAAATAATAATATATATAAATTAAGAAATATGAAACAAGAATAACAACAATTAATAAAAACATACAATAAAACAGGAATAGACTATGTAAAGTTTGATGGGTTAAGAGGAACAGAACTTGTAGTAAAATTGTAGAGTCAGAAGAACATAGATCTAATGCACTGTAGCACATAGATAAGAGAGTTTAAAATTATTTGGTGAATGTGTATTTTTAGTCAGGAAAGGGGCATGGGCAGAGCCAGTGTAATTTTAGATCAGACTTGAGTGCAGTTTTGAACTGATACATAGCTGGTAAGGAGGTTATAGTGTGGGAAATGTTATTCCAAAGTCTATGTATGGCATAAGAGAATATTGATTCAGCTGAAGAATTGTTGGGTTTGGTGACTAGAAGACTTTTGCTGTTGGATCGAAAGGATCTACAGGAGCAGTAAGTTTGTAGTAGGTTCTGAAGTGATGGGATTTTATGAGGATGCTTGTAGTTTGTGGGCAAAAGTAAGTTGGTTTAGGTGAAGAAGTTGTGGAAGTTCAAGCCAGTCAAGTTCCCTTAATGAGTAGCAGTGACGGCTACGGTAGGATGCACCACTTGCAAATTTTGCTATCTTATTACAGCAGGTTTCAAGCCTATTTAAGTCAGACTGTCTAAGGTTTGTAAACACTGGTGATGTGTAGAACAAGGTGAATATCAGCTGGGAATAGGCAACAGAGGTTTTAGCTGCCTTGGTTAGGTATAGTTTACTTCTATGAAGTGTCCCAAGTTATTTTGTGTACTTTCTTTATTGTAAGAGATATACAGACATCAAATTTGAGTTTGTTGTCAATCTCCACACCAAATCGTTTGGTGTGATCTGAAGGGGAAATGATGGTATTGTCTTTGGCAAGGATGTTGACGTGGGTGATAGTTTGGTTGTATTTGGAGGGCTGGAAGATAAGGAGGTTGGTTTTATTAGGATTGAGAAGAAGATAGGAGTTGGATAGCTAGCTTTCTACAGATGTAAATGATTCTTGAGTGATGTTTAGAAGATCAGGTAGAGTGGGGGAACAGCAGATGAGGGTGGAGTCATCTGCATATTGTATGAGGGAGGTGTGCTTAGTGGAGCATACATTTTAAATATATATATATATATACATATATATATATATATATGTATATATATATGTATGTATATATATATATATATATATATATATGTATATATATATATATATATATATGTATGTATATATATATATATATATATATATATGATATTAGTGGAACATGTGGTGCACATGAGCACCAACTAAGTGATATAACAGCCAACCAACAAAATAATACCAGCAGACTGATGTGTTATAAAACAATGATCAATATGTAGAAACACCTGCTCCTGAAGCTTAACACAAATAGAACGACTGTGCTAAAAGAGCCAAACCCTACACAAAAGCACAGGAATCTGAGGAATCTCCTTAGAATTCTGATGTGCCAGTGTATATCTATAATATCTAGTGTCTACAAAACAGATGCATTTCTCCAGAAGGGGAAACTGAATCAAATGGACTACAACCAGTCTGAATTTTGTGTAATAAATGTGAATGATGAGGCAGCTAAATTCTAAGATGGACTTAGGGTGCTCCATTTACTTGAGGAGAAAGAACAAGTATCAGTCATAATCTTAGCACTGTCTAAACTGCCACCAAAAAGGCCTAATCCTTTCCTAGAGGCCCCTGGAAGACATTAATTCCACAGTGGAAAGACAGAAACAGGATTTTCTTAACAGTCCTAAACTATGGCCTAAATGATTGGTCTGCCTTAACCAAACATTTCTCTGTTTTACCAGTGTCCCAAGTGTCAATATACAATATAAACTTCATCTTGCTCACTACTCTCATTCTACCTGAATAAAGCTGGAGCAATCTAGGCTGCCGAAATGGCTGCAGAGTGACCAAACTCCTGAACTGGCTGGGGTATGGAGGCAGAAGTGTGTCTTGATCCAACAATAAGTAAGTATCCAAGGCAATAAAAGTTAGCACTGATAACAGTCCACCTTGGGTATTTGGCAACAACACTAGTACTACATGGGACTGACTGACCTGGGTCAACTTAGTTCGGCATCATATGTGAGCAGTGTCCTGCGATGACTACTAGGAAAAGGCCTGAAAGATGAAAGACACTGGAAAGCCCTAGCTGCACTAACGGTAAGCACATCTTCTGACATAGTTAATGGGCATGCGGCAAGAGCTGTAAGAGTACTAATCTCACCGATACTACATTTTTAACAGAACACAAGTACAGTACAAAATAGGTCATCACATTGTATAGACCTTTCTGGGAATTCCTTTTCAAGATCAGGCAATTAAATAACAAAGGGTCAAGTAATCCAGAAAGCCACTGCTAAATGTCTGACTGTGACCCAGTTAAAAAATACATTGCAAAGAAATCAATGTGAAGTAGGCAAGAACAAAAATGCAAGCGTATACTTTTAAATGCCCAATAATATACGAAGTAAAACAAACTGCTACAATTTGACTGATTTTTTAAATTTTACACATCTATTAACCAGGTAAGCCCATTGGTCCCAGCTGTCCCTTTTCAGGGGTGACCTGGGAACACTAGTTAAGAGACTTACTCAGTCACACAAGCAAGTGCAGCTAGGACTCAAAGCCTGTACCTCTGGTTACAGATAACAGCTCATTAACAGTTGTGAGCCTTAATCCTCTGTGCTTACTGCCAGACTCATTAATCCTCTGTGTTGATGACACCAAATACAAAATGAAGAGGGAAAAGTAGTGAGTGTATTTACTTTAATCAGTACACTTCACACAAATGGGTACTTTTTTACAGTGTGCTGTCTCAATGTTTAGTCAAAATCTGGGTTAAACTACCCCAAAAACTCCAAAATGTCTTCTAACATTAATCACATTTTGCAAAAAAAATCTATACATTCATAAGCAAAGAAGAAAAAATATATATATTTTTTACCTTGAGCAGTTCTCTGGAAAAATCCTTTCCACCATTTACTCTACTCAGGTTAGATATAAATTCCTGACAGGTCATTTTCTTTCCTATGTTCTAAAAACAAAACAAAAAGATTGTAACTCTAAGAATACCTAGTTTATGCCATAGACTATCACGTGTCAAATTCTAAATCAGCTTCTAATACATTAATAACACCGTGCCAAATCTTCATAAATTATCTAAACAATTACATTAAAATGTATGGTTAAACATTGTTTCTGGTGAAAATGATCAACAGAATGTAGCTGCTACACTTTCCTGTTCACGTCACTTGATCTGTTGCCCTGTCTACATAGCAGTCAGTGTGACTGATCTAGTCCTCAACAAGAACACGTGCAGAAAATTGAGTTTATTTTTACAGGTATTCATCTGAAGTCTAGAAGGACGAAAGCGATCTTTGTTAACAATAGGTTATGAAAATAGAAATTGATTTTTACATGCAAAATGTATATGTATATATTTATATATATTTTTGATTGCCAAATGAACTAAGGTTGATATATTTCCAGCCATGTAGTATATTGTCTTGGATAAAATCACAGACTTAATAATCTACTTAATAATTTGGTTAAATAAGAGGTACCACATCATTATACATTTTATTTAAAGTACATAAGGGTTATATATTATTATGACAGCTACTAGGTAGGGCAGGACCAGCTCGAATGTCACATTGATGGGGGAAGGGATGTGAATTTAACATGTGTACCAATAACACTTTGTTTTACAGCACAATAAACCACTCCCATGCCTGATAAAAAGTATATATATATTTAGAAAGCTTGTGAGGAAATTATTACTCTATTTTCGTTTTATTTGGATCGCTTGTCTGTGTACTTAATAAAGGATTTTAGACTGGAAACAGACTGCCTGCCTTGCTTGGATTACTTTCGAATACTTAGTAATGCTGTACAATTATATATTTTCTTTTATTACTTTTTGTTTTGTTTTGTTTTGACTTAAGACAAGTTTATGTTTGCTACTTCTACTACTATTGTCTGACCTGATTAATATGCAGTGTGTGTGTGTCTTTCGGCTTTTCCCGGTTAGGGGTCGCCACAGCAGAACTCTGGTCCGCTAATGATTGGCAGTTGATTTTTACATGCTGAGTTGCCAGCCCTAACACACAACCTTCAACGAAGGTACGCCCATTCACGCATGTCTCCACGCAGAAGACGCTCTAGCTGAGAGTCGAACTGGACAGCGTCTTACTGTGAGGCGACAGCGCTACCGCAGCTCCACCACCGCGGATGGTCTGATTAATATACAGTGATCAACTAGAAATATACGGACTGAAAATCTTCCACACAGAGAAGTTTCTTACACTGTTTTGTTCATCTCTACTTATTTCTTTCTTATTTCTAATAATTTCATTTCCACAGCAAATGGAGGTGCCACACATTAAAACAAACAAACAAACAAACAATAAATACAGCCATTGGGGTTGCCCATGTTAATCCCCTTTAACATTTCAATACAGCCCTGTAAACAAAGTGATCTTTTAAACTTTGCTCTTGAAAACATCTACCATAGTAGGATATTGCAGATTTATCTAAACAAGTAACACCCACTGCCCATCATTTAACCCTTACATTAAATGCAACATAAAAGAGAAACTAGTCTAGAATCAATTGATTTATAGCTGCTCCTCAACAAGACTTTACAAAAAAGAAATTCAACATCCAAAATTAGATTTTTTATACTTTTGTAGCATTAATAATAATGTTTAAATATTTATATTAAACCACTATATTAGAATTACACATTTACTCTGTGAGTAAACCTTATGCATATGGAAATTTCACAGTATGATGATATCAAATGTATGTTGTTCTTTCAAAAATTTCAGTCATTCTGTAATATTTAGGGACACTTTTATTCTCAGCTTGATGATCTAACACAGAGATCTACCTATGCCCATGGACCTCTCCCTCCTCTGTAATGGGGCCCATGGGGAAGTGTGCCTCAGCATATTGACTTCCTAGAATTGCACTTGCATCATTGTTGCAGGTGTTCAACAGAAATGGACTCTGCAGGTGCAAAATTTAGTGCTCCCTCTAGGTGCCACTTCAGCAATTTTCCTGAAATGTCTAACTCCAGTCCCACCCTGGAAGGGCATGCCAACAGTGGCTACTCACACTCATCATCCCCTTTCCAGCTTTTCCAGTGCTCAAGCCACTAAACAAACCCAAGTTATTTGGGTCACAGTCAGGGCTTTATCCCTCTACTGCACAGAACCCTCACGAAGGTAATTTGGGCACTTTTGGTTCAACCTGTCTCTCACACAAGTAACAAAAATTGATCTTTTTTTAAACCTTTTCTTGCACTCAGATAAAACCTTAACTGCCTGAAAACATCTAAACAGTGTAAAACATATTCTCCCCTGTTCAATTATTGAGTGAAGAAGACTGGTAAACTGACAGATTGATTCAGATTTGTCTCTGTGGCTACCTTCACCTTGAAAGAAGAGCTATTCTGCAAGGGCACTCCATCTTCATGAAAGATGAAATACAATACTTTGGAGCTTAAGCTCTGCAACTCTGAAACTCATCTAACTGAGATACAGTGTCTTCCATGCCAAGATCTTTAACTCAACTTTATGTGATGCTCCAAACAGAGGTAACATCTCTACCAAAAAAATTAAGTACCATGGAGCACTGGTTCTTTATGTTGATGTCTCCATTAAGAGGGGAAAAAAAGGAACCATCAGAAAGGCCTTACATATGTACTTACTTACATCTGGCTAAGGAGGAGGCATTCCTGATGAAAGTCATCAATAGCTGCTGAATCTACTTTCAAAGAACAGTAGCTCAGGCATGAATCAAATGCCCAAGATAAATAATCTAAAACAACAGGGATGCAGCAGCAGCAAAACCACCTAGCTCTCTGGATGTTGCCCAAAAGAAAAACCTTGTTCATTTACTCCAAATTACTTTAGTGGAAGTTCTCTAGGCAGAAGTCAAAAACTGAACCTCCATCAGTGGGCCACTACTGCAAGAGAAGCAACCACTCAGCTACAAGCAAGTACAGGAAGATAGTGTGAAACTTGTCTGATGGGTAAATGAGAAGAGTTATGAGGGGTTTCAAGCAAGAAGGTTTCTCTACTAGGTGAGACCAAAGCAGGGAGAACAAAGGCTCCTTATTGAAATGTCGGGACTTACAATGCCAAATCCAGAAATGCCAAAAAAGACAGGAAATACAGAAGAAGAGCAAATATGAAACGTTACTTCTCTCCTTTAAACTAGTTTTTTGCAGGGCGTAAACTCTCTGAAAACACTGATGTGGGGTAACAAGACCCCTGAACTTAAATACCAACACCGAGACT
Organism: Protopterus annectens; assembly: GCF_019279795.1. Lineage (NCBI taxonomy): Eukaryota > Metazoa > Chordata > Ceratodontiformes > Protopteridae > Protopterus > Protopterus annectens. The sequence continues at coordinate 7,261,809 of NC_056751.1, forward strand.
GCAATACCTCAAGGGAAAGGGAATAGTCCAAGAAATGGCAAACTTTTACTTAGTGTATGTATGTCTATATTTTCAGTCACTTCAGCTATACATTCTAGGCACAGCAGTTTAAGTCTTGGCAATTTAAACAGTTGCCAAAATCAGACCTTCAGGGGGCCAAAATGACGATATGAATATGACTTTGTTTTTGCACTGTCTTTTTTTAGTAATTTCAGAATTAGGGAAAGTGGGGCAAAAGTGCAGAGGAGTCCTTATTGCCATTTCCAGACTACAGTGTCTATGGAAGTCTGTCAGTGAGGAGGGATGAGGGAGAAGAAACTACTGAATTTGGTATTGGTTAGGGAGGCAGACAGGTAGGTCAAACAGGACTTCCTCAAAGGATTTAGTCAAAGGCAAAATAAAGCACTCACCACCAACAGACATATATAGAGACCATATGTGTCACACCAGAAGGCACTGACTTAGTCTGTATTCTACAGGATTGTCTTGACCAGGAATATAGATTGATATTAGAAAGTAGAGAGAGGGAGACAAACCAGACCATGCTTCATAGCTTTCCAGTACAGCACATAAGAACATGTCCAACCTTGCCTGTTGATATACCATGCAACAGCTATATTAACTGTGTGGATGTCTGCCGTACCTTGAATGAGAGATTACAGAAAGGCATGTAGAATCAGGAGGACCACCCTCATCTCCAGAAAGTTTGGGTACAGTTTGGCCTCTGTCTGTCACCACATCCCTTGGATTGCCTGCTGTAAACAATGTCCCTCCCACCTGAGGGTAGACGCATCTGTAGTGACTGTCATGGGAGGCAAGAGATGGAGAAATAGCATCACCAGGTTAGAATACTGACACCACCAGTGTCCATTGCAAGCAGGAGAATTTCTGAACACTGGCGACACAATACCCTTACATTGAGACTACTAAGTTAGAGGGCTGTGGTAAGACCAAATAGCAGTGCTCAAAACTGGAAATGATTGTCTGTAAAAAAGGAGATTAGGAACTTCCTGAACTCAATGGCAAATATGATGTGCAGACAGCTATCCTGCAGGACAATCCTTAACCCAATGATAAGCTTCTAAACACTGTACACACAATGTAAGCCTATCCTGGGATGGAAATGTATGATTACTTTTACATGTTTTCTAAAATTACTTTTGCCAAGACAGATAAATGTCTAAAAAAAGAAAAATGCAACTTAGTCAAAAAACTGCAAATAGAAGGTGCAGAGATTCAAAGCAGATAAAAAAATGCACAGAACAGCAAAAAATTGTTACAAGAGCATACAGGCTGCACAACTGTCTATACATTTTCACCAAAAAGAAAACAAAACTAAAAGCTGGGAGTAATTTTCTCAGACGCTTTGCTAATCATAGCAAAATAGATATGAAGACTAGAAGAGGTACACATCATTTTAGACCTGGGGAAAGTTTTATTGGTGCCAAGCTGACTAGTGAGTGCAGTAAATCTTTCACTTTGCAGATAATCCTTTTTTTTTACATTCCCCATATGTTTTCTTAACTTTTATATTTTGAAATTTTCCATAGCTAAGTGCCTTTACCTGTATTTTTCTTCAAATATCTTTAGGAGATGCTTTTTTTGTATTGCTTAGTTTGGCTTTCTCTCTTGCATAAACACTGCACCATACCAAATCTCTTTATTTCCCATGTCCACGTTTCTTTTTTTTTTTTTAATACCTTTCAAAAATCTATGTGTTTTGTTTTTTGCATTTTTTCACGTCCTCTGTCACTTTTCTTCCCAGGCAGTCCAAAGTTTCTTCAATCTATGCAATGATTTGCATGGATCTGATGTATTAATGAATACAATTTTTTTTTATTTGAAGCTTTTGACAGTTTTTCTTGTGCAAATATTTTCTTTCCTCTGATTTTTTTCTAATCTTAATCTTTCTGAATATCCTTTATATGGAAATACAGTGCTTCCTGCATAAAAGTAACAACACATCATTCCAACAAGTCACAGCACTGAATTTTGGCAGCTAACACAACATTTGGCCAGGAAGACAAATGTACTTTAATTACACAGCTCTACTATGTTCATCATTAGATCCCTGTTATAATAGACTAAGCTATGCGGGTCAAATACCAAAATTTAGAAAGAAAGGGAGAAAGAAGAAGTATAGAGTCCAGGAGCTCCTGGAGAACAGTCTTAGCAAAGCCTTCCCTGAACTGAGAGAAAGTCTTATTTGTATTGCTTGGCAAAAGTATGGACATTTCACCAGGATGCTGTCTCTAGTAAATTTTTAGAGGACACGCCTTTCCGCAAAGCCACAGAACTAACCAAAATCTTGGCAGCGGGGTCTTGACCTGGCCTGGAAATGCCATGTTATGACAAGCCACAGAACTAACCAAAGTCCTGGCAGAGGGGTCTTGACCTGGCCTGGAAATGCCATGTTATGACAACAGTAACAGAAAGCAACAGCCTGAGACAACCATTTAGGAATGGTCTGTTTTGACACTGATTGTCCCTTTTTCTTACCTTTATAGGAAATAAACAGTTGATAAGAGTTCCTGAATGATTCTGTCCTGCCAGTATAGTATCTGGGTTGCCTGGGGGCATCCAGAGTGTGTAGAATTCTTTCTTCTCTCTATATATTTTTTGTATCGGATAGAAAACAGGAAGATGAACAGCCTGCCGCAAAGCGAACTCTGAAACCATTTTAAGCAGAAAGGAATGATTTGTTCACAAAGTTACCCTATCTTTGTAAATGATGAGATAGGAATGAATCACCATAAGAGCTTGTAACTCAGTCTTTTTTAAGAAGTCAGAGCAATGAGCAACACTGTTTAGCAACAAAAGAACTTCAAATCATGAGGCATGAGCAGATTCAAAAGAAAACATTTTAATTTCTCCAGCACAAAACTGAGAACCTCAGAAAAAACCACCTATGTTCTAGCTGAACAGATATGGAAAACCCATTTCAAAAACTGTTGCACTTCAGGCAGGGTAGAAAGGGGGTGGGGATTCATTAGACAGACAGGCAGAGATGAATCTTGACAGAACAGTAAGAAAGGCCGGAGGATAATAACTCACACAAAGACTGTGGAATCAGAGGCCATAAAAGGATCCTAACTCTTTCTATGTCACAAACTAGAAAATGTTTTCCACTTAGCTAAGTATAGCTTTCTAATACCAGGTGTCTTAAATCCCCCTTTAATGCCTCCTGCAGTTTCCTCATAAAAGAGGTGCCTATGAGCTATTAAAATTCTATCATCCAGAGAGTTGAAGAAATTGAATGATGGTGTGTAAAAATCAACCCTTGTGTGAGTAAGTCCATCCTGCGTGAAAGCTTGTGGTAATTGCCTCTGACCACTTTCAAAAGAAGGGAGAAAGTGCAGTTATGCAAGCAAACTTACCAAAACAGTATATGTGTGAATGATTACTGCAGCAGTAGCCTTAGCTATATGGGTTACATCCTGCCAAGGATATAACAGCTGGACAGCTTCCAAAGCTTCAGGCCACCTTCCATGTGCCCAAACTATGCGGCAGATTGAGGTGAGCTGACTAGAAGATAAGTTTGGTTGACAAGCCCTTTAGAGCTTTCCAGCTAACAGAGAGAGAGAGGGAGGATAAGCACTAAAAGGACAATGCTAGGAACAACAAAAATAAATGTCAACACCCTGGCCTAAACAACACACCAAAAAATAAGGGGGATGTAGGGAGGGAGTGACTACTTCAGCAGTGATCATTCTGACATCTACTGTTATGGTAAATTTAACTTGCACAACTGTACTATGCTCATCACACTGATCACTGTTACAGTATCCTTAGATATGTGGGTAGATTACCCTAGCATACAAAATCTGTGTGGTGGAAGAAGACAGGTCCAGAAGTCCCTGGAGAATAGTCCTTGCAAAGCCTGATCTAGACACAGAGAAGGAATCAAGCTTATAGCATTTTGTAAAATTATGTACAGAGGACCAAGATGCAGCCGACAGAATACTTCTAGAATCCAATCCTTTCCAAAAAGCCAGAGATGAAGCCAGGACCCTGGTACACTGAGCCTTGACACTGCCTGGAAAAGTTTTATTGTGGTGAATATAACAAAAAGTAATAGCCTTACACAACTATATGGAAACAGTCTCTATTGGAACAGGTTGCCCCTTCTTACCTTCACAAGAAATGAACAATTGATCTGAAGATCTGAAAGATTTAGGACTTACAAGATGGCTGCACATTAAGTAACAACTTATTTCTAGCTCTCCCAGTGTGAAAACAGAAACTCAGCAGAGAAGGCCAGTAGACTTGTGTTTATGGCTAAACTTCAGTAACTGGCCAATAAGTGCACTGACTGGATGCCAGGAATAAAGAAACACAGAAGGCCTGGAAAAAAATCAGCTGCAAAAAGTGAGGAAGAAACACTGACTGGGGAAAGTTCTGCAGCTGTACAGCAGAAAGCTTCAGACAAGAATTTCAATACCTACAGGAAGATACAAGACAACTGCATACAGACCTGGTAAACATAACACTGATGGAGTATATTAACACAAACAACAAAAGGCTAGAAAAAAATGGAATGAGCTTTAAACAGATATTCAGATGAGATGATAATGTTGCAAAAATCAGAGGTCGAAATGAAGAAAAGTCTGGCTGAATATGAGACTGCTCAGGAAGAGATGTTTTAAAAAATAATAGAATTACAGGACAAAGCACGTAGGGATAGCCTGAGATTTTCAGCTACACCAGAGAAGCTGGAAGGAACAGACTGCATTAACTTTATGAAGCAACTGGACTGGTATTCCACAGCAGGAGTTGTTATTTGAAAGGGCACATTGTGTGTGTGCTCCAAATCTGGCTATAAGAAAGCAACCTAGACCTTTAATAGTAAAGATTCAATCCTACCAGCAGAAAGAGTTGATTCTGAAAAAACTGTGACAGAAAGACAAAGTACTAAAAGTGGGAGAGAGAAGCGTGTTTGTGGAGAACGATTACTCATTGTACACCAGAAAGAAGAGGAGCAAATTTATTCCACTACTCAGGGTTTGTTGAGATGCAGCTGTGAGATTCAAACTGCTGTATCCAGATATCTTCAATGTATTCTTCCCTGGAAGGACAAAATCATTTTTTGATGAAGCATATGCTAAAGAGGAAATATAAAAGTTTGTTCAAGAAAATGTAAGCTGTGAAACATAAGGAGATTCTGATTCTTGTACTTCTGGTAATAAAGACCACAGAGAGACTGTGCCTGTGAAACCTTTTCAAAAGGTTCAAAGGAAAATGTTGGAGAGAAGGAGGGGAGCATGAGAAGTGACTAGAAGAATCAAGAGTACATTGGAAATTAAGCACTGACAGGATTTCAGATATGAACAGTAATAAAACCAGTAACTTAATATGGAATTATAGTGCAATAATTATATTTGGGAAACATGACAGAACAAAAAATCTGGAAATATTGGACTTTTTCAGAATTTGTTGGACTTGTGGGGGACTCTAAAGCATATGCCCCACTTCATGCCATTAATGTTTGAAAAAGTGCTTTGGGAAGGGGAAGAGGAGGAGAAAGTTAACAGTAAATAAAGATTTTTTTTCTTAAAAAGTACTAATTTTGTGGCATGTGGTCTTCTTTACATGTTATAAAGTAAAGTTTTTTTAGTTGTTTTTAAGTATAATGGGGATTGTAAACAGGTGCTGCTGTTCTTAATTTCTCCCTTCTTCTCTCTTGTTTCTTGTTCAATTTTAAGAAATGCAGGCAATACAATGTAAAAAAAACCCCTGGTTAAAAAGTATGATAAAAGAAACATTAATGTGCTTTTCTCATTCTTGCATGGGGAAATGATTGGATTACAGACCTTGGATTTTCTTAGTAACAAGTTTTAAGAGAGAGCAAGTAAATGAAAAACATTAAATATTATGAGGCTTTTTTTCTAGCAAATACATGTATGCTCAGTTACAATTCTGCAGCTGGTCTTCATGTTTCCATGGAAACAATCTGTTAAAGAGAAACTGGCTGCCTGATTCTCATGTCTCCATGGAAACAATCTGATAAAGAGAAACTGGCTACAGACAGGTGGACAGTGACTGGCTAAGAAAAACAAAACAGAAAAATTGGCTAGGAAATAATGTTCTCTGAAATTCAGGGGTTTTCCCAAGGTAGATAATGTTCCCTGGAAGCATTTTTGGGCTTTCCCAATGTAGTTAATGTTCTATGAAATCATTTGAGGGTCTTCCCAGCTGGAAGGGCTATAAAGAGAAGACAAAACCAGTCAACAGTTAGTAGAAACACAGGCTGCACCATGCATCTTAGCATGCATAACCTTTCTGTTAGGTTAACTCTAGTTTGTAAGTGTGGCTGGCAGTTTGGGATTTTTGCTCCTATTAGGAGGGTAAAACTTCAGTATTTGAAGGTGTACATAGTTTTATGTGTTAGTATTAAGTTAACAAATTTTGGGAGGTATTGGGGTGTGTTTGTTTTTTTGTTTGAGGACTTTCAATAAAACAAAAAGTTTTATAATGTGACATAGGCTCAAATCGGTATGACAAGAAAAGTACAGTTGTGTACACTTACCATAAATGTAGATGCTTGAGTGTATTCACTGTTGCAGTCATTACATTTCGGTAATCTGCTGGCAGGTTGCCCTCAGTTGGCCTGATTAACAAAGTCTTGGATCCTGCGTTGGATGCTGTCCCTTCTTCCATGATGTCAGGTCATCAGGGGTATAAAACATGCAGCCGATGCCATTACATCAGTTTGCCTTGCCCCGGATGTCAGGTGCCCCCCAAATGGGGAGCAAAATATATAAATAATTTAAAACACAACAATATACCTCCAAACAAAAGCAAATACACCAAAAAGACTTTTAATTGTAGTAAAAGAAAGGACAGGCATAACAAGAGAAAAAAACAGGGGGCTGGAGGGAGGGTAACCAGGACTGCAACAGTGAATACATCCGAACATATACATTTATGTTAAGTGTACACAACTGTACTATGCTCTTCATGTTTCACTGTTGCAGTCATTACATTTGGGTAGATTCCCAAAGCTATGGTTGGGAGGATGGATTTATACAGCATTAGGACCTGCTATAAGGCCCTGCAAAACAGCAGTGGCAAAGCCAGCTCTGGATTTAGAGAAGATTGGTAAATGATAGTGCTTGATGAAAGTATGAACTGAACTCCAGGTAGCAGTTTCTAGAATATCCCTGGTAGGAATACTTCTGAGAAAGGCTGTAGAAGTAGATGCAGCCCTGGTGGAATGGGATCTGATCCCCTGGGGAATAGGTTTTCCATGGTGCTTATAATATAGAGATTAATACAATGGCTTATCCATTTGGAAATGGTTTGCTTTGAAATAGCCATCCCTCTGCCCCTGCAGCAAATGCTACCAGCAGTTGTTCAGATTTTCTTCAAGATTTAGTCCTGTCCAAGTAAAATCTAAGTTGTCTGTGTACATCCAATGAATGCAGAATCTGCTCCCCCTTGTTCTGTGGATTGGGAGAGAAAGTTGGCAAATGAATGGACTGATTAAGAGCCACACTGGATACCACCTTGGCCATGAAGGATGGATTGGTCCTGAGTGACACCCTGTCCGCATGAAAGATGAAAGGCTCCACTGCCATAAGGTCATGTAATTCAGAAATCCTTCTAGCCAAAGTGATTGCTAAAAGGAAGGCTGTTTTCCAGGAAAGAAATTTTAAGTCTGCAGTAGCAGCTGGCTCGACAGGAGGTAGAGTGAGTTTCTCCAATATAAAGTTAAGGTCCCAGGCAGGGGTTGGAGCTCTCCTGGGTGGCCTCAAGTTTTTGGCCCCTCTGAGATACTGCTTTAGCAGAAGATGAGAGAAGGGGGGGTTCTGTGTTGTGATGAGCTGAAATGGCTGAGGCATGGATTTTTATGGAAGAAAAAGACAGGCCCTTGTGAAGCATCTCAGTTAAGTATTGCAAAAATCTGAGGTAAATTGGGCGCTGCTGTGCTCATCCCTTGAGATTGATTCCAGGCACAGAATCTTTTCCATTTGTCAGCATAAGATTTTCTAGTACTAGGTCTTCTCACCTCCAAAATGACATCCATCACAGGTTTTCCCAGTTGAAGGACAGAACATCCACTTTCCAGGCTTTTTTGTGAGGAGTTCTTGCGCAAAAGTTATCCAACTTGTAGTTCTGGGATGAGGCAAAGAGATCTATGTCTGGGCTCCCCCATTTGCATGTCAACATGTTGAAAATCCGTGGTTCCAGTTTGCATTTGTGTGGGTACATGAGATTTCTGCTTACATCGTCTGCCAAAATATTCAGCTTTCCTGGCAGGAATTGAGCTTGTAGCTGTACTATCAAGCTCAAGGCCATGTTCCACAATGCCACGGCTAGTCTGCAGAGGGAGTAGGAATGTGTACCCCCCTGCTTGTTTATGTACCACATAACTGTGGTGTTGTCCGTCTTTACCATTAGTTGTCCTGGACGAAAGTAGTCCTTGAAGGCTGCCAGTGCATTCTGTACAGCTAGCATTTCTTTTTGATTGATTTGAAGGTGCATTTGATTTGGGTTCCATTTGCCCTGAATGCACTTCCCTGCCAGAAGAGCCCCCCATGCATAGTCTGATGCGTCTGTAGTTAGGGTTTGGGCGGCAGGGGATGGTGTGAATGGCAGTCCCTTGTTTTGGTGGCAGGCCTCTGCCCACCATACGAACTCTAGTTGCAGGCAAAGTATGATAGGAATCATTGTTTCCAGGCTGTGACAATGTTGACTCCATAAACCTTTTAAGTACCACTGAAGTTTCCTCATATGCGGTCTTGCATATGGAATTAGAAGAATGCAGGAGGCCATGAACCCTAAGGCTTGCAGTATTTGTCTTGCAGATAGCAGGGTTTTTGTGGCCACCTGTTTGAAGTAACTCACCAAATTAATTTGCTTTTCTGGCGTAAGGAAAGCCATCTGGGCTGTATTCATGCTTGCACCCAGGAATGTAATTTTCTGAGAGGGTTGTGAGTTACCAGTTGTGATTTCTTTTCATTTATGGTGTACCATAGACAAGTTAGACCCCTTTTTATAAACGCCAGATGTTTTAGAAGAATGGCCTTGTCTTCTGCCTGAATTAGACAACTGTCCAGGTATGGATATATTTGAATATTTCTTTGCCTGCAAAATGCAATTACTGGAGCCAGGCACTTTGTAAATACCCTGGGTGCAGTAGAAAAGCCAAAGGGCAGTGCAGAGAACTGATAATGCAAGTAGCCTGCTTTGAAGCGGAGGTATCTTTTGCAAGATTCCCTGATTGGGATATGCAGGTAAGCCTCTTTTAAATTTAGAGTTGCCAACCAGGCATCTTTGCCTAGCATAGGAAGTAACTGGTGAAGAGTCAGCATCTTGAATTTTGGAATGTCCAGAAAGGTGTTTGGAGTAGACAGGTCCAGAATTGGACGCCATGATTTGTCTTTTCTGGGTACCAGGAAAAGTCTGGAATAGAAACCTTGTCCCTTTTCCTCTTCTGGTACTAGTTGAATTGCCCCCATGTTTAGGAGGGAAAGTACTTGTTTCTGAGCCTCTGTCCACTGATTTGGGGGCAGGTCTGGCCATCCATTTGGAGTTGGCAACGTGTGGAAATGAAATCTGTATCCCTGGGACACTATATTTAAAACCCATTTGTCCCGGGTTATAAGTTGCCAGTTTTTTGTATGAAGAGCCTGTTTTCCCCCCAAAGGGGCGGCTAAGAGGTAAGTGCTTGGTAATTTTAAAGGAAAGCCATTGAGACTGTTTACCATAGGGAGGTGTCTTGCTGTTTCCAGATTTGGAAGTGGAGGCACCCCATTGCTTAGTTCTGAAAGTCCCTTGGGACTGAAACATGGTGTTTTTAGAATGTCTGGGTTTGGCTTGAGTGACTCTGGAAGGAACTGGACAGGACCAGTTCTTAGTAGGCCAGTGCCTACTAAATCTTGGAGGTTGTACCTGTAAGAAATCTTTCACAGTGTACATAGATTTTAGCTTTACCTTCCATCTTTTTTAGAACTTCTTCAGCCTTATTACCAAACAGACGGTCCTGCTGCAAAGGAGCATCCAACAATTTTGCTTTAACATGATCAGGCAGAGATTGCTCCTTAAGCCAAGCATGTCTTCTAAGCACAGACCCAGTAACAGCAGCCCTGCAAGAGGCCTACAAATAATCAAAACCACATTGCAAAGTATGTTTTCCAACTTGTTCAGCTGAATGCAATAAATCCAGTAAATCCTTATTTTCCACACAGTCAGAAATCAACATCATTTTCTGTTTAAGCAGTCCCATGATATGCTGTTAATATTTTAGCATATGGAATTGACAGTTTAAAGCCCTGATTGCCCTGATTGCCAAGGTTGCAGATGTATAAACCTTTTTACCCTATCTATTCAGTGCCCTGGAGTCTCTATCAGAAGGGGTAGGATTTTTAGCAGTAGAAGCCTTAATGCCCTTGGGCCCCTGAGAAATGGTTTCAGGGTCCGCAACAGGATTTTTGAAAAGGAATTTGTGGGAGTCAGGAACCCTGCAGTATCTGTCTGGCTTATAAGGGGTCAGAGGCAGGGAATCAGTGGCCACAATGGATTCTGAAAACGCATCATCAACAATGTCTAGTACAGGAGGTATAGCCAATGGCCTATGCTGAGGAAGAAGAAGGAAATCCCTAAGCCTTTTTTTGGATTCAGGAAAATCCTGACTTTCCCAGTGGAAATACTCCCTTAAGGTATGTAAAGTTTCCCCAAAAGAGAAATCCTCAGGGGGGAGAAGCAGAAGGAATGGAATCCTCTGCATCAGAGTCCTCATAAGTAGGCATGGACAAATCCTGTTCATTAGAAGAGTCAGAAGAAACAGAGTCCTGTTCAGAAGACTCACAGTCAAGTTCAGCCCTAGGCCTCTTGGAAGGGGGGGGGGGTTGAGTACCCCTGATTAGAGTAATTAAATCTTCAGCCATTTTGATCATTTGTTTTTTAGGCATAGCGGCCTGAACATGTGGCCTAGGCATTGGTTTTTTTAGACATAGATCGAGATTTTGGCCTTAATATTGAAGGTGATGTTGGTTTAATATACAAATCTGTAGGCCTGAATACACCCTCAGAAGCCGGTGCCTGCACAACGACTCCGGACCCATCCAAGGTAGAGACATCCACGGGTTCCATCTCGCTGCATACCGGACTCAGAATGGGTCTCAGTAGAGGCCTGCGAATCAGAAGTAGCGGGTATCAGGGGCTGTGAAAGTGCCTCACTGAGTACCGGTGAACTGGCAACTGGCTTAGGAGAAGCTTCGTCGGCAGTTTTGGACCTCAACGGCCTGTCTCTGTCTTTTTCTTTGTGTTTTTTCAGTATTCCGGTAGTTGGATGGCTAACCAACGTCATTTTTGGATAATTAAATAGAGAACCGAAATATTTAGAAGCAAAAATGTACCGAAGACGGACAGTGCGCTGATTAAATAAAGCACAAAACCAACAGCAAGGTACATCGTGGTCAGGGCCTACGCAAGGAATATAGTACAAATGGAAATCCTTATGAGGTATTTGCTTCCCACAAGTAATGCAATTATTAACTTTTACTGACATTGGTAAGGAGCAAGAAAAAGTTTCCCCAACTGGGTACTTAGCTTTTTAATTGAAGACTTCGGTTCTGAAACTCGAAAACGAAAATTTCAGGAGTCGGCCGACCGGCATTTGTGAACTGCTTCTGCTTCAGGCACAATGCGGCAAGAAAGACTGATGTAATGGTGTCGGCTGCATATTTTATACCCCTGACGACCTGACGTCATGGAAGAAGGGACAGCATCCGACGCAGGACCCAAGACTTTGTTAATCAGGCCGACTGAGGGCAACATGCCAGCAGATTACCCAAATGTAATGATTGCAACAGTGAAAAACAAAGAACATCAATTGTATAAAAGGGTTTACTGTCAAATCTCGCAACTGACAAGTGTGAGTGCCCATATTTACGACCTGAAATGTCGTAAAAGCCAATAACCGATCATGCACATAACCAAAAGAGGTATTTAAGTAAAGTTGAAAACTCAGGAATGTGGACCTTACCAAAAATACCTACACTTCCAGTTGTGTGCTACAAATGTTTTGCAGGGGGGAAAGCCTACCTGCAGCACCATGTGAGGGGTTGCACTCCCCACATCCCCTGTTACTTACATATAAAAATTCCAAGGTTGTACTAAAGTGAGGGAAAGGGTACACTTCCCAATCTACACTATAGTGCAATCTCCATTCAGAACAAATTCACAACAGCGGATAGTACTGTGCATTTGCTTTTGTGAATTCAACATTTTTTTTCATGAAAACAAAACCTTGCAAACTGCCTTTCACACATTTTGCTTTGCACAGATGACTGACGACATTTTGATGGTAAACTTATAAAGGTTCAACCTGACAAACAGTGTATGCATGTAATACAAATGCTGGAAGTAGACATTTAACAAAAAAGGTGTTACACATAAAAGTTGGGAATAATAACTTTTTAATACAATGATGCTTTCTGTAATGTCTTTAAATGTAAATGGCCTCACAGATAAATACAAAAGGAAAAAGTAGTGAACTACATTAAAATGTAGAGTGCAACTAGCTATGTTACAGGAGACACTCTTAGAAAGAACTGAACATGTGAAAATGATAAATAAAGGTTTTCAGGATGGTTAGTCATCAGAATACCTGGGACAAGGGAAAAGAGGAGTACTTATATTAATTCCAAGAGGAGCTCCAATAATGACAGCAGAAGATAACAAAAATAATAATGGCAGATTTATAGTACTAAGGGGCTAATGGCAAGGGAAGAGAATTACAATGGCCTGCATTTATATTACACCTAAAACTGCTATAATGGAGCTTAAGAAAATTCTGGGAGAAATAATCAATTTTCAGCAAGGAATATTACATACAGATGGGCACTGGAATTTGATTTGCAGCAGTGAAGATGTGTCTGGGGGGTCCAGAAAGGAAAATATAATAAAGGAGGGTAGATTTTTGAAGAAATTTATGAAAATATTTGGCGTGGAAGATGTTAATTCAGTAATAGGAGTTCGGTGTGAATTTACATATTATTCCACGCAATACAAAAACTCAGCTTGGTTAGACAGAATTTACATTTCACAGGATCATGTGCATTTAATTGAAGGTCTTGATACTCACCCAATACCTATTTCAGATCATGCACTAATTATAGCTAAAATAAAAGTACAGGGTAATGAAATAAAAATGAGACATTGGAATTTTCCCAGGTCTATATCTGAATAATGAAAGCACTTATGTGCAACTACATAAAAGTCGACACATAATACATGAAACCTGTAAATAGCAAATGGCCACATAATTTAATTTTTTTCCTAGTGAAAAAATTCACGTGGCCGTTCGGAAAAAAATAAAAATTAAAAATCATTATCAGGTGGGGGGGCTTTGCCACTCATACCCCCCAACGGAGGGGGCTGTGCTCCCCCACCCCCTAACTAAATATACCAATTCAGAGATCGCACTATAGCGAAGTTAAGGGCAACTCCGTGTAGTTGGCCAACTACTTCCTTGCCCTGTGACATGTTCACTGAATCGCTTAAATGCAGTTTGATGAATATGTGTCACTCTTTATGTGTTTGCTCAAAAGCAGTTTTGTGCATCTAATATAGACCTGTTTTCCCACCTATCTGTTGAAAAGAGAGGAATTTAAGGAATGGGTAGTATGAATTATTCAGGAACTATTAGAATAGAATTTTTTTCTGAAAATATAGCTAGGGAGTTGGGATAAAATTAAGGTGGAGTTTAAAAATAGGGTGGAAATAAAAAAAAAAAAAGGAGCTATGGTTAAGAAGTAACAAAAATTATTTAGAGGGAGTGACAAAAGTTAAAGTGTTGCAGAATAGGGAGAATTTCACAGAGCAAGAAGAGGATCAACTGCAGAATGCTAGACAGAAAGTAACAGATTACCTCAATAATATGCACAAGTTTAGAAGGGTTACTGTTAAGCAACTGTTTTTGATAACATTAGAGCAAAAAAAACTTTTAGCACAACAACTCAGGCAACAGAAAGTAGAAAGGGCTGTTGCCAAACTTTAGCCTAAAACAAGGAAGGCAGTAAGAGATCCTGTACAGGTATTAGAAATATTTTGCAAATTCTGTGAAAGTCTCTATAAAGAAGTGAAATATGAAAATCAAGAAAAGATACAAGTGGAAATATTTATGGAAGAATTAAATATTATGGCAAGGTTAGAGGTAGATGAAGCTCAGTTTACTAATGGTTAGGTTAGGAAGAAATGAGATAAAAATTGTGATGTATAACCAATCTACAGGGAAGTTCCCCAGGAAAAGATGGCATTCCTCTGGAAGTTTGGAAGCTAGGAGGAAAAAAAATGATAAAGATCTAGAAGGTTTTGTTTAACAGTATTTTAAGAAGAGAAGTACCAATGCCCTGGAAGAAAGCATTGGTAGCTGTAATACCTAAAGGGGGTAAAGATCCATCAGATCCAGCTTCATACAGGCCCATTTCAATACTAAACCATGATTATAAAATGTTCATGTCTATACTGGCTAAAAGAATGCCAAAAGTAATGCCAAAACTGACAGATATGGATCAATGCGGTTTTGTGGAGGGGAGGCAAACATTTGACAACATTAATAGAACACTGATGATCCAGAGGGGAAGCAGAATGTAAGAAAATACCAGTGTTGTTGGTGAGTCTTGATGCAGAGAAAACATTTGACAGAGTAAGTTGGGATTCTATCAGCAGAGCAATGGAAGCTTTTGCATTTCCTGAAAAAATATTAAGGTTTATTAGGAGGATATATGAGGATCTGAGGTGAAATTTAAAGTGGGTGGGGTCCTCTCTGATAATTTCTGCTTGAGCAGATGAACCAAGCAGGGGGTTCCTCTTTCCCCTTTATTATTTGCATTAAATGTAGAACCATTGGCAAAGAAAATAAGGGACTCAGAAACTGAAGGATATAATTGGTATGGTAGTCAAGAAAAGCTAGCTTTATTTGCAGATGATATTATTGTATACCTGACAAAACCAGAATGAGACATTACAGTGTTGTGGAACATTTTGAAACAGTTTCAGATCTTTTCGGGATACAAAATGAATGAAGCTAAATCAAAGGCTATAGCTGTAAATTATGGACCCACAATCAAATTGGTTCAGGAATACTTATACTTATGGGGACATGATAAAATGGAGTATTTAGGAATATGGATTAAAAATGATTCTAGTGTGGCAGCTAAGGGTATGCAGGAAGAGATTAAACAAAAGACAATACAAAAAACTGAGAAAATTGAAGCTTTGTTATATGGATAATAAGTTCAAGCGGTTAAAATGTTTTTAGTCCCTCCCTTTACCCTTATACACAAGTCAGGCATAGTTTTACCAACCAGAGGAGATGTTGTGGATAGCAATTAATAAAGAGTGGAAGGACTTTATCTGGGAGGGAAAGACAGCAACAGACAAAGTGGGAGAAGCTGTTTCTTCCAATAGAATAGGGCGAATTGGGTTTACCCAACTTGAATGTGTATTTCAGAGCTACACAGTTAAGACTCATATACACAGCACAAGAAGAAAACTATATTTCCAAGTGGAAAGGGATGATGATGAAACAGTGGGGAAACTCAAGAAACAAGGAGTGACTGGGATTTTGGATTCAGGCCTTTAAGGAGAATAACAATAATCATGCAGAATATTATGTCCATAAAGTAGCAGAAAGTTTTCTAAGAACTTAGCCAACATGGGATTGGAGAAAGGAGATTCTGCCGATAGGGATGACTACAATTAGGGATATAGACAATAGGCAAGAGGGGGCTGGAATTTATTGGAGAAAACTGGCAAAGGAACCAATGTACTGGGAGCAAATAACTAGACATGGAAAGATGATAGAATGGGAAGACACCAAGAATTTATTTGGACTTTAGGTTAGAGATTGCCTTCCCTATCAGAGACTGACATCGGAGTATAAGCAAACAGAAAGAAAGAAATAGGGGGTCCTAAACAAAAGACCAGCACTGGTAGAGTTGTTTTAATAGAATCTAGAACAAAAGCTGCCATTAAAAAAGGAATGATCAGTACGGGATGTAAAATATTTCATGATAACTATAAGAATCAGTCAGAGGAGGCTAGAAAAGATTGGGAAAAGAGACAAGTAATTCACAAGAAACAATGGCAGGATATATGTATGTCTCCCAAATATGCAACAAAATCTAGAAAATTTAGGATTTTTGCCTGGAAATTTTTGCATAGATACTTCTATACCCCAAATAGACTCCAGAGAATTTTTCCTCAGGCAGACAGCAAATGTTGGAGGTGTGATGGGAAGAAAGAAGTAATTGAGAAGATGTTTTCTGGGAGTGTGGTGAGCTGGCGAACTTTAAAGATTCCCTGCATGATGCACTGTCAGAGATGCTGGGAGGGCAGATTGGTCTGACAAGGGAGATGACTTTTCTGAGCTATGATACAGAATCAGAACTGCCTAGGCATGGTAAGGCCTTGCTGTGTCTAATAATGGTGGCTGCCACAAAAGCAATTACTAGAAAATGGAAATCAAAATCTAAACCAACTACACTAGAAGTAGTGAATACAGTAACAGAGCTAAAACAAGTGGAATCTTTGGAAAAGGGTAGCAGCAAACTGCATAGGAAAAAAGTGAGAATTGTGGGAACAATACATACATGGGAAGAATGAGGTTTAAAAGGTGGCAAGACTTAAATGAGCTATGTAATGTTTGACTGAAAAATATTGAGTAGATTATAAATAATGTATAATGTTTGCAACCGGGAGTGTGACAGTATGGTTTGTGATGTAAAATACTTACAACGAGGATTGTGTCGGTGTGTTTTTTTTTTTTATTTATATAAATGTATGACTGTCTATGTAGTAAGTGATGGTTTAATAAAGATATTTCTTGTTAAAAAAGGCAGGAATTGAATAATTTATGTAATGTTGCTTAGGTTATATGATATACAGCAGTATATGTGAAGTAAAATGTTTATGTTAATTTTAGTGTGATTACTTTTATATGAATGTAAATATGCCTATGTCACAAGTGATAATTCAATAAAGGTGCTTGAAAAAAAAAAAGATCTGAAAGATTTAGTTCTGTCAAGATAGTACCTAAGTTGTCTGTGGACATCCAAAGTATGGAATAGCCTTTTCCTCTAATTTTTTGTATTCAGGAAAGAAAATGGAGAGATGGATAGCTTGTCTTAAAGTAAACTCAGATACCATTGTAGGCATAAAAGGATTACTTCCCAAATAAACCCTGTGCCTATAGAAAATGTGAAGGGTTGACTCACAATAAGATTTTGCAACCCAGATGCCCTTCTTACAAGATGCCCTTCTTACAGAGGTTGGAAATATCATTAAAACTGTTTTCCATGTTAAGAACCTTAAGTCAGCTAGGTTAGCTGGTTCAAATGGAGCAAGCCTTAGTTTCTGTAACGCAAAATTAAGATCCCGTGGAGAGGTCACTGTTATTCTTGATAGGTTTCTAATGCAAAACTATTTTCAAAAACTTTTTGACATGAGAATGCATTGAAAGAGAAGGATCCATGGGCAGACATGCTGAAATGTCTGATTAATGAATGGGTGTATTTGTTAATATATGATTTTCTATTAGCAGGCTTTCTTGCCTCCGTTAGTTCCTGCTGCACATCCTCAGTAAACAGGTGCCTAAAAGGAAAATTAAGACCCTACCATCCAGGCACTCAAATGAAGCTGATTGATGTCAGGGTGTATCAAACACCACTGCTCTTGTGTGAGTCGATCCAGTCTGTGAGGAAGCTTGTGGTAATTGCTCCCCTGGCTATTTACAAAAGAAAGGAGAACCACGGTTGCCTGGGCCAGAAAGGAGTCACCACAGTGATCTTACGTGATTCCTTCTGCATCTTCAGAAGTACCCTGGATATTAGAGCAAAAGGTGGAAAAGCATGCAGAAACATTCCTGTCCAAAGAAAGGAAAAGACATCTGTCTTCCATGCCTTCTGGCATGGAGTTCTGGAACAGAATCTCACCAGCTGATTGTTCACAGAGGAGGCAAAGGTCTACTTGAGGAACTCCACACAGATGATCAAATCTTGGAAGAGCCCCAATCTAGTTTCCATTCATGAGAGTCTGCCTTGGTTCTGTTCAGCATGTCTGCCACAAAATGTTGCTCTGATAGAACTGAGGTGACTAGGAACATAATCCTGTGTGAAGGAGTCAAGAAAGACTTTTGAATGTTCTCTTGGAATCATAGCTTGTGTAAAAGATCTCTCATCCAAGACAGCGATTCCTGCCAGTTTAAAAAAGACTCTGCAAAGATAAAAAAGTCATCTAAACATGGAAAAATGTGGATACCATGTAGTCTGCAATGAGATATAACTACAGCTAGATACTTTGTGAACATTCTTGGTGTAGTGGATAGTCCAAAGGGTAAGGAAGAGAACTGATAATGTAATCCAGACACATAAAACCTTAAGAAACTTCTGAAGTCTGGATGAACAGGGATGTGACGATAACCATCTTTTATGTCTAGTGTTGCCAGGAAACTTGAAGGAGGAAGAAGAAGTAACAAGTTGTGAAGTGGCATCATTTTGAATTTGGGCACTATCACAAACAGGTTTAGGAATGAAAGATCCAGAACTGGTCTCTGAGAATTTTCTTTCTTTGGCACTAGGATCATCCTTGAATAAAAACCCTTCCCCACCTGGGCAGGAGAAACTGGTTGTATCACTCCTTGGGACAGCATGTGATGAAGAACCAGTAGAAACAAAACAGTCTGATCTTGAGGATGAGGAAATGACCCCCTGAAAAACAGGAATCTCCTCTATTACCATCTGTAACCTTGATGAATGGTTTTCAGAACCTATTTGTCTGAAACCATCTATTGCCAAAGAGAGAAATGGAGATTCAGACTTTCTGGAAGAAAAATGGGGCCAGGTTGGGATTGATTCACAAGGTCTCTTGAGTAGTCATTCAGACTTGTTGGACTGTCCTTGGTTTTGGGAGGTTCGAGACTTATTTTGCCATTTCTTCTTAAAATTTTTTTTTTTGCCAAAATTGGATGAGGAGATAGAAAATCCCCTGGAAAAGGAGGGCTGAAAAATCTTGGGAGACTCCCTGGATCAGCTTTCCCCTTGCATCACTTTTTGATCACCTCTGCAGCAGAGGGGCCAAGCACTAAATCTCTATCCAAGGGAGAATTTAAAATCTCATTTTTAACATCATCTGTGAGTTTCTGAGAATGCAACCATACAAACTTCCTCAAAACAGTACCAATTAACATTGCCCTGAAAGAAGTATCAATACAGTCATACATACACTGTAAACAAAGTGACCTGTGTAAGAGAAAAAAATAAGTTATTTAAAGCAGATTTTCCTCACAGTAAGAAACAGCTGACAAAACATTCCTCATACTTTCACAATTTGTAAGAACAAACTTTAACATATGTGCCTGGCAATTCAAAATTTTGAAAATCAAAGTTGCAGAAATAAATATTTTCCCTACAGCTATTAATAATTTCCCCATCCTTATCAGAAAGAGTATGATTGGAATTAACTATGTGCTTGGCAGCAGTGGGATCAACTAATGCTAAAGCTGCTGGGTCATGTTTGGGAAGAGTATATAAACAATTTAAAAGACTGAGGAACTTTATACATCATATATGCCACTTTAGGGGTAGGCTAACTATCAAGACAACCACAGGCAGTAACACACACATCTTTCTCTAAAGCAGATAGAACAAGAGGAATGGGGGTAGGCTCTGGAAAATCCTTCTGTAACAACTCAAAAAGTATTTTCTTTGGGACTGAGAAATGTCAATGTTCTCCCACTGAAAACACTGACACATTCTAGCAATAGTCTCTCAGAAAGAGAAATCCCCACAGGGTAGGGTTGCCACCTTTTCAAATGGCCAAAGTGGGACATGTTTGGTACAGACATCAGATTTTACAGGCCGACACATACCCACGGCCAGTACAAAGGACAGAACTTAACTGTTTTGCCTAAATAAAAGCTTATTCTTGTAGCATTTTAGTTGCTTATTCTGTTTCTTATAACATCTAGGTATTTCAGATATAGAATAACTGTTTTATGCAACTATTACATAAAATATAAGACATAATTTTGTCCTAAAATCTCAGGACATTTGTCATTTTCACAATTTCTTGTCAGGACACAACTGCCCAAACAGGGACTGTCCCTCGCAAAGTGGGACAGGTGGTAACCCTACCACAGGGAGAATCAGAAACTGAGCTCTCCTTTGAGTCTGAATCATAAATCCCAGAAAAAAAATGTATCCATCCTGCATCTTCCTTTTCAGATTCAGAATCTTGAATCTCTTTAAGAAAAGATGACTTCCTTTTTTGTTTTACGAAAAGCTATTTACAAGAAGGATCAATAACCAGAATTAAACCTTGAGCCAGACCCAGTAAACTACTCCTGTACAAAGAAAATTGAGGAGTAGATACATGATTGGTTTTCTGTTTCTTTTTGACAGAAAAAATATGGCCAACTGTGCTACTAATGGCAGCAGCAGCTTCTCCAGAGATGTGCACAGCATTATGATACAACAGGGAAACCTTCCTTATTCCCTTTCTCAGGACTGACAAGAGTGGCTCTCCCAACAGCCACAGAGGACATGTCTAAACCCTTGTCCATAGAGCCTGCAGATGAAGGATCCAGAGTAAAGGATGAGTGGCCTGCAGTATAACAAATGGCCACAGCAGTGTCACCCACATGTAACTTGAGGTAAATTGCTCACCTGCTCTGGTGGTAAAGGCCGTTTGCTTAACTTTTTTTCTTTTTTTGCTTCTGGAAGAAAGACTGACCATTGGACCAGAAAGACTGACCACTGGAGCAGTAGTCTGTTCTACAGTCAAGCCAAAAATGGTGGCTCTTTCACAGAGAATACAAGCAGCAATTGCCAGTAAATGTTACCAGTCCACAAAAGTTACATTTTTTATAGGTTCATAGGTTCATAGGTTGGTACTGGGCTATCTGCCTGAAGGCATATATCAGCCCAGCCACGTTGTGCGGTATTCACCGCCCCTTTAGTAGTTCCCCAGACTCTTGTACTAGCAGCTAGTACCCTTGGCCCCTATCTAGTAGTGCTGTTGGTGTGATCCCCGGTGTGAACTTTCTGTTACCCATCCACTCATCAAGGTTCCTCTTGAAGAGTGATAGTGAGGGGCTCTGTCTTATGTAGATCGGGACCCTGTTCTATAGTAAGGGAAGTCTCTGCGAAGGGAATCTATCCCTCCAGCATGTTCTATTCATTGTTGTGTTGAGGTTTATATCCCTAGAGCATGTAGCTCGAGTAGATTTGGTTTTGCTAAGATGGAGCATGTTCAACAATTCTGGGTTGGACATGACTCTGTACGTTAGACAGAGATCGCCTCTGAGAAAGCAGTATGCAACACAGAACAGTCTTAGCTTTTTCAGTCGTGCTGCATAGGGCAACTGTTTGAGGCCAGTAATCCTCTTGGCTAGGTACCTTTGTGGTCTCTCCAGATGCTGGAGATGTCTGGCCAGGTACATTCCAATTGGTGCATTGTACTCAATAATGGGTCTGATGAGGGAAGAGTAGAGGGGCACCATTACATCCTTAGATCTTGATGCGAACCCTTTCGTGATCAGATGGGTCACATAGCAGGATTTTCTAACCACTTTGGCAACATGGTTATCAAAGGAAAGCTGACTATCTACTTGGGTCCCTAGATCCCTTATTTCTTCTTCAGATTTCAGGGGATTACCTCCTATGTTGTAGTTTGCGGGTACTCTGTTTTTTCCAAAGGGGATTACTACGCATTTTTTTGCATTTAGCTTGAGACCATGGCTTTGACAGAAAAACACTGTAAAAAGCACTTTAAAATACTATGCCAGCCACACAAATGTAAAATAAACACAATTGTTCCACAGAAAAAATATCTTCAGTTACTTTGCACCACTTTTAAACTAAGAAAAAAGAAAAGCTCCAATTATAGGTATGTTACAGTCTTGAAACAATCTGTTAAAGCACATCACTCCTAGCTTTAAAATACCTTTCCTGAAGAGGAAAGTAATAGAACATCAACAAAATAAAGTAATCTGTCCAGCAAAAGGAAAGCACAAGTCAACTGCTGATTCTCGAAAGCCTCAGAGGTGTGTACACTTCAGCAGCAGTAAAGATCTGGAGGGTTTTGCACCCATACTTGTCTTTCAGACAGCTTAGCCTCAGCTGCCAGACAGTTTGAGCAACTGGAAGGTACCCTGAAGATTTGCAAGCTGACCGTGGTATATCCTTGTCAGGATATAACCCATACAGCTAAAGCTACTGTAGCAGTGATCAATATGATTAACATTGGTCTTTTGCATTTTTTGCTTAGAGCAGTATTTTCTGAATTAGAAGAAAAACAAGTTAAAGCATACCCTAAGGTTTGATTCTCTGGAAAAGAAATACTATCTGTTTTCCAAAATCTCTTAACACAAATGAAGAAGCAAAATATTTTGTCCTGATTCTTGCGATGGGTAATAAACTTGTCAACTTCTGGGAAGTCCTTGCATCTTTACAATATCTCAAAATGTGTATAGATCCAGTTTTCATTCTGTGCAAAAGTCATTCTCATATATTACATCTGCTAATTGATTCTGTAAACATAACTGAACTGCAGAGATTTGCACACTAAGCTGTAACGCCCTTCCATAAATGAGAATTGTGCTTTACACAGCTGAAGTGATCTGGATGATTCTTGTTTATTACACAATGCATTATTGTAGTGTTTGACCACCTTGACTTGAAGGCATTCTGTCTGAAAATTATTTTGAAAGGTTGTGTGAGCACTGTAAATTGATTTCATCTCCTTTAAGTTGTTATGCAATGATTTTCCTATTGAGAACAGCTCTCCTGCACCAATGAGCTATTAAAGTGGACTTCTCGAGCCTAACTCATATCCTGTTACTAGACACTGAATTCTGGAAAGGGAAAGTAGTGTCACGCCAATGAATACGTTTACTGTGGCTGTACACCAGGAATTCCTTCATTATATATTGAAGCATAGGAATCACTATGTCCATTGAATATGTGGACTGGATCTGTGGATTTCTGAGACATTAGTGACTTTTTCTTATATGAAGTCTTGCATGAGGGATGAAGAAAAAATAAGAAAACGTATCCCAGAGCTTTCAGAAAATATCTTGTTGTGATGGCATTATCTTCAGAAATATCTCTCAGACCTGTCAGAACCTCTCTTTCTCTTGGTGGGAAGGTGGCCTAATGGTTAAGGTGCTTGCCTTATAAACACAAGGTACAGGGTTTGAATCTCACAGGGGATAATTGGCTAGGCTTAAAATGGCTCGCAAGGGCAGTTAGCCTAGTACTAACCTATGAAACTTGTGAAGGGAACACCAGTAAATATTGTGGGAAGAAATAGCCAGGGAATTGTTATGGCTATGCTTGTGCAGGCCCTAGGGCTGATAGCCTAGTACCAACCTATGCAATAAATCTATGTCTGTACCTATACATATCATTAATGCTGAATGAGAATGAGATTTTGTAACTAAATGTGATTTCCACAGGATTGAAAGAAAATATTTGTCTGTTCTATGTACTATATCAACAATTCCCTTTTTTTTGCAGACATTAACCAATCTTCCAGATAAGGGAAGACAGTTAAGAAAGACCAACTATCTGCTCCGTATGCTTTGTCAATAGTTACCTTATTTTTGTCAGTATAGAACAATCTTCCATATAATACAATATAGTTGTGTTTTGCTTTCTGAAATGTGCAAATGCTGGAAAAAAACATCTGTAACTACTCTGGAAGCTGAGGGAAGCCCAGATGGCAAAGATGAAAACAGTTCAGCTGTAAGTAAGTACAACTTTCCATTACTTAGCTGGTAAAGGATTTCCTAGTACAGCAGTAAATCAAAACATTTGGGCTATATCCCACCTTCCATGTCTTCATCCTGGCTAGAGTTTAACTTAACTCTTGTGTTTACTAGAAAAGCTTCTAGTGCTGTTTCAGTGTTTCACACAAAACTCCAAAGGTGTGCAATGCATGTATACATAGCATTTGTAGAAGCAATCTTTAGTTCTTCAAGCCCTTTAGCATTCTCATAGGGAATTGTGATTGTGGAAAGCTACCTCAATAATTATGAACTTTCATAATTATACTAAAATCAATAAGAAAATGTTAAGAAAAAAATAAGTAACAGTTACAAATAAATAAGATGAATTACTCAAGGGGATGCAGAAAGGATACTTTTAATTTTACACACAGACCTCTCTTAAAGATCTACCATTATGTTAGCTACATTTTCAACTGTGCTATCTTCTTCAGAGAAGGCTAGTGTAACATTAAGTTTTTCTATGTGGCACATCTCATTACTAAGGGTTTTGCATCCAGGAAGACGGAGGTCATTGTCTCCCTTTACTCTTCCCTCATTAGGCCAATCATCAAGTACAATGCCTCATTTGGCATGTACCTCACTAGACACCTGCAACAACTGGAGAGGCTGCAAAAGTAGCTCACAAAGAGGATCCTATGCCTTAAACACTTATCCTATATGGACAGACTCAAAAAACTCAAACTATTCTCTGTCTCATATCGCCTACTTAGAGGCGATCTCTGCTTGACTTACAAAGCCATGTCTGACCCAGCTCTGCTAGAAATGCTACATCTAAAGAAATCCCGATCCCTCCACACCACACCCGCCAGAGACCGCAAAGTCATTACCACAATCAACAGAACATGCTGGAGGGACAGGTTCATAACCCAGAGACTGCCCATGCTATGGAATAGACTTCCCATACATGTCAAGCAGAGTACCTCACTGGCCCTCTTCAAGAGAAATCTTGATGAGTGGATGGAAAATAGAAAATTCACCCCGGGGATCACTAAAGTGGTTCTACTCGACAGAGGCACTAGGAACTAAGGTTGGGTGGCACGATGCCAAGGTAATCCTATGGGCTAGGCTTGTAAAGACTCCAGGGCCATTAGCCTAGTACACACCTATGAACCTATTAAATCTTAACATATGGGCAGATTCCAAAACAGTACAATAATACACAAAGGAAGTCAACAGGTATAGGCTCTCTTGTAGTATAGGCACTCAAAAGCCTGTCCTACCTCTGGACTGTGTGTCCATCCTGTGTTTTGTGAAGTTGCTCGCTAGATGTTTAAGCAAAAAAAATATCACAATTCAATAAGCATACTTCATTGACAATGGATAATCAATGTAACTGATATTGCCAAATTAAAAATTCTTGATCTTCTAATTTTTTTAAGCCAACCTTTCTGCCACTGCATAAATTTTCAACATGTGGGTGCATGTGCATGTATATGTATATATATATATATATATATATATATGTATATATATATATATATATATATATATATATATATATATATATATATATATGGGTGGTCATCATATATGGGTTCTTTCAGGCTTCTGTGTTTTTAGGGAATCATAGGGGCGAGTTTTACTTACTTCTGAGGTGGATGGTTTTGGCTGGGCAGGCTTACAGGATGAACAGCACTATGTTATGCAAAGTAAAGAGGATGCAGCTTGGTACAAGTGTTCGGACTGGATGAATTACTTTTGCAAAAGTATGTTTCCTGGCCAGCCATTTGGTGAACAGGTTTAGGTGGATCCTGAGAGAAGCAAGGAATATTGGGGGAAAGGTATTACATTTACACAGGTTAGGTAGACCAGCTGACAACGCTTTACAGAGGGATTTAATAGGGGTTATACATAAGGCAGAAAGTACAGTTTTTGTACCTACCATAAATGTAGATGTTCGAGTGTTCACACTGCTGCAGTCATCACACTTGGGTTATCCTGCCGTCAGGCAGTCCCGCAGTCGGCCAGAGTTCCAAAGTCTTGGTCTGGCGTCGGTTGCTGTCGCTTCTTCCCTGACGTCAGTGCGCCAGGGGTATATAAGATGCATCCAACGCCATTTTCTTCAGTTTTTCTTGCCCTAGATGTCAGGTGCCCCCAAGTAGGTAGGCAATACATATAAAATAAAAACAATACATTCAGTTACAAGCAAATACACCACAAAGGTTGTATAGGGTAGAAAGGTATAGATAAGGCCAGCTAGTTCAGAGGGGATGGAGGGAGGGTAACCTGGACTGCAGCAGTGTGAACACTCGAACATCTACATTTATGGTAGGTACAAAACTGTACTATGTTCATTGTGTTACACTGCTGCAGTCATCACACTTGGGTAGAATCCCAAAGCTAAGGTTGGGTGGCTGGTCTATAAAGAGTTAGGATTGGCTATGAGGCCCTGCAGAACTGCAGTGGCAAATCCTGCTCTGGATTTAGAGTAAAGAGGCAGGTGGTAATGCTTGGTAAAGGTATGCACTGAACTCCAAGTTACAGCCTCCAAAATTTCCTTGGTAGGTACTCCTCTAAGAAAGGCCGCTGAAGTGGCTGTAGCCCTGGTGGAATGTGGTCTAATGCTATTTGGGACTGATTTCCCATGTTGTGTGTAGCAGTAATGAATACAGTGTCCTATCCATTTGGATATAGTCTGCTTTGAGATAGCCTTGCCCCGTGATCCTGCAGCATATGCTACAAACAGTTGCTCAGTTTTTCTGATAGCTTTTTTGTTTTGTCCAAGTAGAAGCGTAGCTGCCTGTGTATGTCCAAAGAATGCAGAAGTTTCTCCCCTTTATTCTGGGGGTTTGGATAAAAAGTTGGCAAATGGATGGTTTGATTAAGAGCCACAACAGATACCACCTTTGGCATAAAAGTAGGGTTTGTCCTTAAAGAAACCCTGTCCTGATGAAAAATTATAAAACGTTCCACTGCCATTAATGCCTGTAGCTCTGAGACTCTTCGTGCTGAAGTTACTGCCAGGAGCAGAGCTGTTTTCCATGATAAAAATTTTAGATCAGCTGTATTGGCTGGCTCAAAAGGTGGCAGGGTCAGCTTTTCCAAAACAAAATTGAGGTCCCAGGTTGGTGTTGGTGCTCTCCGGGGTGGTCTTATGTTTTTAGCCCCTCTGAGGTACTACTTTAGCAAGGGATGAGAGAATAAAGGAGGATCAATGTTATAATGTGCTGAAATGGCAGAGGAGTGGATCTTTATTGATGTGAAGGATAGGCCTCTGCCCACCATCTCAGTTAAGTATTGTAAAATCTGAGGAATGTTTGGAAGAAGAGGATCTACGCTTTAAGCCTGGTTCCAGGCGCAGAATCTCTTCCATTTTTCTGAGTAAACTTTCCTGGTGCTAGGCCTCCTGCCCTCCAAAATGACATCCATAACCGCTTTAGAGAGATGTGTTGCCTGTTTGACTAATAAATCTGCCATGCAGCCAGGTTCAGGGTTTTTAGCTGACCGTGCAGGATCTGATTGTTTTGTTGAGTCAGAAGGTGCGGAATTTGAGGCAAAATCCATGGTGGGCCTTGTGCTAGGTTCCTTAAAATAGGGTACCAGTGCTGATGTGGTCAGTCTGAGCAATCAGGATCATCTGTGGTTTCTCTTGTCTGGCTTTTAGGAGTACCTTTGAAAGGAGAGGCAGAGGCGGGAAGGCATAAACTTTTAGGTTCTTCCAGCTGAACAAAAGAGCATCCACTTTCCATGCTTATTTGCGATAAGTCCTTGTGCAGAATTGTTGTAGTTGGCAATTCAGTGGGGAGGCAAAAAGATCTATGTCTAGGCATCCCCATTTTTGTGTTACCATGCTGAAGATTTGTGGATTCAATTTCCATTCGTGAGGGTCCATGATATTTCTGCTTAGATCGTCTGCCAGAGTATTTTTCTTTCCTGGCAGGAATTGTGCTTGCAGGTGAACTTGGTACGTTACAGCTGTGTTCCACAAGGTCATGGCTTGCCTGCATAAGGTGTAAGAATGAGTGCCCCCTTGCTTGTTTATGTACCACATTACTGTTGTGTTGTCTGTCTTTAATAATAATTGTCCTGGATGCAGAAGGTCCTTGAAAGCTGTTAGGGTATTTTGCACAGCCAACATCTCTTTTTGATTGATGTGAAGATGCATCTGGTCTGTGGTCCACTTGCCCTGAATGCATTTTGCTGCCATGTGTGCTCCCTAGGGGCGTAATTCAAAGCATCTGTTGTTAGAGTCTGCCTGGCCGTGGGTAGCGTG
The DNA here is from genome assembly GCF_019279795.1 of Protopterus annectens. Lineage (NCBI taxonomy): Eukaryota > Metazoa > Chordata > Ceratodontiformes > Protopteridae > Protopterus > Protopterus annectens. The sequence goes on from NC_056751.1 coordinate 7,289,819, forward strand.
AAAGGCTGACCCTTGTTTAGGTGACATGTCTGTGCCCACCATCTTAACTCCTGTTGTAGGCAGGGAATCAGTGGTACTACTGCTTCTAAACTGTGAGAGTGCTGAGTCCAAACACTTTTTAGGTACCATTGTAGTTTCCTCATATGCAGTCTGGCATATGGTATTAGTAGTATGCAGGATGCCATGAATCCCAGGGTCTGCAGAATTTTTCTTGCAGGGGATGGGACTTTTTTGCCAGCAGTTGAAAATATTGAGTTAGTTGAACCTGCTTGTCTGGCGTGAGGTAAGCCATCTGGGCCGTTGTATTTAATCTGGCACCCAGGAATATAATCTGTTGTGAGGGTACTAGTTTTGACTTCTTTTCATTTACTGTGTACCCTAGAGAAGTTAGCAACCTTTTTACAAATGCCAGATGCTGTAGAAGAATGTCCTTTGCCTCTGCTTGAATGAGGCAGTCGTCCAGGTATGGATATATTTGAATTCATTTTTGTCTGCAAAATGCAATTACTGGTGCCAGGCACTTTGTGAAGACCCTGGGCACAGTAGATAAGCCAAAGGGCAGTGCAGAGAATTGGTAGTGCATTGTACTAGCTTTGAATCTGGGGTATCTTCTGCAATTTTGTCTGATAGGGACATGCAGGTATGCCTCTTTGAGGTCCAGAGTAACAAGCCAAGCGTTCTTGTCCAGCATGGGTAGAAGCTGCTGTAATGTCAACATTTTGAATTTCGGAATATCCAGGTAAGTATTTAGAATTGAGAGGTCTAGTATGGGCCTCCAGGCCTTGTCCTTTCTGGGGACCAGGAAGAGTTTTGAGTGAAATCCTTGTCATTGTTCCTGCTGTGGTACTTTTTGAATAGCTCTCATGTCCATGAGGGCTGAAATTTATTTCTGTGCCTCTGCCCATTGATTTTGTGGCAGGTCTGGCATTCTTTTTAGCCTTGGTAAAGTATGAAAGTGGAACCTGTAACCTTGAGACACAATATTTAGAACCCATTTGTCTTGGGTGATTGTTTGCCAGTTTTGAGAAAAAAGTGCTAGTTTTCCCCCCAAGGGGGCTTCTAAAAGGGAAGTGCTTGGCGTACGAAGGGGAAAGTCATTGTGACCGTCTCCTGTAAATGTTGAGACTTATCCTGACCTCCTTTTGGGGTTGAGGTGCCCCACTGTCGTTGTCTGTTTGAGCCTTGGGGTTGAGATCTGCCTCTTGGGCATCTGTATCTGCCTCTCTGTGGTCTGTCTGACACTGGAAAGGACCAATTTTTTGTAGGCCAATTTCTGCTAAATCGAGGTGGCTGTACCTGTAAGAAATCCTTGACTGTTTGCATAGATTTAGCTTTATCCTCCATTTTCTTTAACACTTCTTCTGCCTTAACACCAAACAAGGTATCATGCTGTAAAGGAGCATCCAATAATTTTGCCTTAACATGATCAGGTAAACTCTCTTCTTTTAACCAGGCATGCCTTTGAATCACTGAACCCATAACTGCGGCTCTACAAGAGGACTCTAGAGAATCAAAACTACATTGCAGAGTATGTTTTCCCACCTGTTCAACTGCATGCAATAAATCCTGCATTTCTTTACAATCAGGAGTTTCTGAGTTAGCAAGCATTTTCTGTTTTAATTGAGCCATTAAATATTGTTGGTACTTAAGCATGTGAAACTGGCAATTTAAAGCTCTTACTGCTAAAGTTGCAGATGCGTATACTTTCTTCCCCCATCTATTCAAAGCTCTGGAATCTCTGGCAGAGGGTACTGGATTTTTTGCAATGGAAGCCTTAACCCCTTTTGGACCCTGGGAAATAGTTTCTGGATCAGCTGAAGGGATTTTATAAAGAAACTTGCGAGAGTCAGGGACTCTGTAGTACCTATCTGGCTTGGCTGGTGCAGGGGGCAAGGAATCAGGAGATAGGATGGATTCAGAGAACGCATCATCCACAATATCTAGTACAGGCGGAATAGCCACGGGCCTGTGCTGAGGCAATAGAAGGAAATCTCTGAGCCTTTTCTTAGATTCTGAGTAATCCTGACTTTCCCAATGGAAATGCTCCCTCATGGTATGTAAAGTTTCCCCAAAAGAATAATCCTCAGGAGGAGAGGCTGAAGGGATAGATTCTTCAGCATCAGAGTCCTCATAGGGGGGTAGAGAGTACCCTTGGTCTGAAGAGGAATCAGAGGAAATGGAAACCTGATCAGAGGAATCATAGTCTGTATCCTGCCTAGGCCTTTTCTCAGGAGGGGGATGGGAACCCCTGATTAAAGTAATGAGGTCTTCGGACATTTTAAGCATCTGCTTCTTAGGCATGGAGGCTTGTCCTGGAGAATGCTGTACTTGTTTCTTTGTCTTTAGTGGTACTTTTGACTTGGCTGTAGTTTTAATGGTAAGTTGTGAAGGTCTGAAAACACCTTCAGAAGCCAATGCCTGCTCAGCAGCTCTGGACCCATGTGAGGGATTAGTTTCTGTAGGCCCAATACCTTGAGTTTCTAGAGGCCTAGTTGTCTCCACGTGGGAGTCAGAGGTGGCCTGTGGCTCTGAGGTAGTGTGTGTCAGGGCTGCGAAAGCGCCTCACTGAGAACCGGTGAACCGGCGACTGGCCTAGAAGAGGCTTCGTCGTCGGTTTTGGACCTCGGATGTCTGTCTTTATCCTTATCCTTGCGTTTTTTCGGTACTGCGGTCGTCGGTTGATCCGATGGCATTGTATAATTGAACCTTCGGCCAAAGTAGTGCAATGAAAATTCAAAATGCCTTTTAATAGTACGTTTGTTAAATCTAGCACAAAACCGACAACTAGTGACGTCGTGATCAGGGCCTAGGCATGGAATACAGTAAGAGTGGAAGTCCTTATGAGGTATTTGTTTTCCACAAGAAATACAATTATTAACTTTTTCTGACATCGGTCTGAGGCAAGAAAAAAGTTTCCCCAATGGGGTACATAGCTTTATTGAAGACTTTGGATCTGAAATTCGACTTCGAAAATCTCAGGAGTCGGCCGACTAGCACTTGCGAACTGCTTCTGCTTCGAGCACCGTGCGGCAAGAAAGACTGAAGAAAATGGCGTTGGATGCATCTTATATACCCCTGGCGCACTGATGTCAGGGAAGAAGCGACAGCAACCGACGCCGGACCAAGACTTTGGAACTCTGGCTGACTGCGGGACCGCCTGACGGCAGGATAACCCAAGTGTGATGACTGCAGCAGTGTAACACGATGAACATCGGTGTTTGTGCAGGGTCTTCAATAAAGAAAGGGCGGGAGGATGACTGGATCAGCAGTTAAGAGTTTGGTTAGTTGTTGTAGTTTTCTCTTACAAGACAGTGTTCATTTGGTTCCCTCAACTGTATCCTGGACAGCCAGGCTATGGGCAAAGAGGCACGATGGATTATTACTGGATTACGACACACTGTCATCAGCTTTTGATGGAAGGACACAGAAGTATACATCACTGTCATCAGCTTTTGATGGAAGGACACAGAAGTATACATGAGAGTTAGCTGGAAGGTATGTGGATTATGTACAGTTAAATGTTTATCTACATGTTTAGGGGATTTAGTACAGATTTCAGTCAGGCTTGGGTGGCAGCAGTATTAGTAGATCAGGATGAGGGAAGAAAGGGAGAATAGGCTGCCATTTAGGCTGCCTGTTGGACAGAGGAAGGAATATCCCCTTCAGTGGAAAGCAAGGGACACCCTTCCTTTTCCCCTTCCTTCCTGATGTACTTGAGTGAATGGTGGATTACGTTGCTCCTAGTGGGTTTCTGGTTAGTATTAGTGAGCAGTATATTAGTGCTGCTGTGTTTTGGTATGCTTGTTATGTTGAGGTGAGTGGTGGCTTACACTGCTCCCAGTGGGTTTTCTGGCTGATATTATGGAGTGGGATTTTAATGCTGCTATATTATGGTACATTTGTTATACTGAGGTGAGCACTCTCTAATGTTGCCAGTTCAATATGTTACTTGTAATAGAGGTGAGCGGTCTCTAACATTGTCAGTTTAACCTTACTCATTGACTTCACAGTCATAAAATATTGGACTCTGCTGACTGTTATGAGTTGAAAATGTTTAATATGTCATTTGGCTTCTCAGTGAAATCTGGCTGCACTAACTGTGTTGGTGTGCTTACTGTGTATGGGCAGGGATTCAAAGACAAATGTAGTTAGCAGAGCAGACTTACTTCTCGATGAATGTCTGTCTAGAGTGTGAGTAGAGAAAGGACATATATGTAGAACAGTGTTAGGTTGGGAAGGGGGAGGGGAGACAGTTTCAGGAAAGTGCAGTAATGGATAGTGAGGTCAGGATAAGGAAGTGAAGTAGGCAGTTTGGGAAGAGGGGAGGGGGAATAGATATGTAAGGTCAGTTTGAGGGGCAGTCAGACTCTTTGGTGCTAATTGTGGGTGCATGCCCTAAGGGTAAAATGGATGTGGCATTCATTTTGAATGTCTCTTTTTGAATTTTCATTGCCTTGTTTCATTTGAATTGTAAGGGACTTCTTTTGTGTTATAGTGGTTCTGTTGGTAAAACTCCTGAGGAGTTCCTTTCTTATGAAATAGTTTGACTTTGTGTTGAACCTCTTGAGAAAATGAGTCGCAAAAAGTACACACTTTTTTTTTTAAACAAAAAACCTTGTTTTAACCTCTTTTTCTAAGTCTCAATACTACGTTTGCTGGCTTATGAAACAGGAAATTGTGCATCACTGAAGCATTAAGTAAGCTAGTTACGACATCCTAATTTATAGATTCTTGCATGACTCAAAACAATCTTCTCAAAACACTCACTGGCATGACAGACCTTGATGAAACACTTAATGAACCATATTTTTATATCAGTGTGTATACTCCTCAATTTTGTCCACTAAAGCAACTATCTTTTGCATTTTGTTTGTAACATTACTGTTGAGACCCCAGACTACATTTTCCGGGACCTGATCTGAAATGGAACACGGAAGCCATGGGAGCTAAATAAAGTGACTAGAAACTAGGGCACTAGATGTGAATACTTTTTATCTAGTTTTATCTAGTAACATAGAATCCTTCACAAAAAGGTAATGAAAGAGGGATAGTTTCCCCAGCCTGTACGACAATGATAAACAGCGGCATGCCTTTTGTGATCTGTATGAATCTTCATTCTCCAGTGGAGATGTGCACATCCTGTCAGCCTGTGAATTTAGGCATTAATTACTTACTTTCAAAATATTTTGAAATAGGTTCATAGGTAGGTACTAGGCTATTGGCCCTACGGCCTATATAAGCCTAGCCAAAAAGGTACCCTGGCTTTTTTAATGTATATTAAAGTGGTGGTATTATTCATTCTGAATCTGGGAGCCTTATCATCTCTCTGCATCTATTATCGGTAAATGAGAGACCTGTAAAATTTAATTTAATCATGAAAAAAAACTCTTCTTGTTGAGACCCTGAAGACCAAGGAGGAGAATTTGTCTTATAATAACTAAGATGTAAGAAAAAGAATTAGTATATAAAAAATATCTGTCTCTTCACTAAATGAGTCAGAGGGGGAAATTCTCTTTTTTTCTTTTTATCTTCTGAACTTTTACAGATATCTACAGAAGGTCACATGTCTGTATGCTATATGCAGAACTACATCAGTCCAATGATGGTACTGGTGTAGGTCTTTGCTGTCTCACCACAGTTTCCTGTACTACTTATTCACTCGCAAAGAGTTTTGTAATCAAAAAAGAATGTATTAAAGAATGAGCTGAATTATATGTAATCATGGTGGGCCTAGCACAGTTAAGAAATGCTGAAGTGTCTGGTTCAGTCAATTCTGTGACCCTTGCATCCAACATAGTCCTAAGGGATATCAATCAAGGCATCAATAAAGGTGCTGCTATGGTCTTATGTTATAGACAAAAGAATTTTGGTTCCCTTATTGACAACTTCTGGCACATATTTTTGGCAGCAGTTTGAAAATTAGTATTCTCCTCAGAATCGGCCCTGGAACTGGAAAGTTTGCATGTTCTCTCATTTTCTCCTAATTCATAGGTGATTCATATTTACTAATGTTAACCACTTTATCCTTTTTATCCTACTTATGATCAAATTCCCAGGAATCCATTTTTTTAAAAAGGAACTGAATGATAAAAAAATGAAAAAAGTTAAAGCTGCTTGTGATATTCAACACAACAATCATCTAACATAATTTATGACTGTTTTTAAATTATGACTGAACACCTTTAAAGAAAAATCAATAAGTATGAGCCACTACACAGACAAAATTACTTCAGTCCTGACAGAGAAAAATGAAGCACTAAGCACCATGAGAATAAATGAGGAAATTTAAAAAATGGATATTTATGAATGCCTCAAATGCCAGCCAAGGTTCCATGAACTCTTGGGAGGACACCAGCATAGGCCTTCACAGAGATATAAACACGGGTGATGAAAACTCTAACCAAGAAAAAAGAGTACATATAATGGGCACATCTAAATGTTATGATCTAGTGTAACAGTAACCTTTTCTAAAAAGATCTTAAGCATTTCTGGATGACAACCATCCACAACCCCTTTTCCTATTTTTGCACATGGGGTTGGGGTGTCATTTCAACAGTGGCAATCATCTACAGCCAAGGTTCACACTGCCAGGTGGCTAGGCTGCCGCAAATATGCTTTCACTTAAGAACTGAGCAATAACAGTTGCAATACTGTTGTAATTTCATATCAGGAATGCTTCCCACACCAAACACACTTCAATTCATCTGCCCACCTCTTGCAATGTTAAGTTGTATATCTGTGTGTGTTTTGACTAATGTAATCCACTCTGTGTTGGGTTTCCCAACACTTACCAGAATTGGCATTAGTAGGCCCAGAACCCTGCAGCCAGGTGACTAGAAGGTAGCACCTGTTATATATTTCCTGTGCTGCATGCGTACTCTGCACTGACTTCTTGATACTTCAAGTTTGATGTTTAAGGTTCTTACACGACATATCAAATTTATGTATAACACAGATTGTGTTCAATTTAAAATCTATTAGTGTTCTACAGGCCAATCTGTTCACTTTGTCAACTAATAGTTGTTCCCAAGCTTTTCTCTGCCAGAGATTTCTTGCCAAATACATTTCATTCATTAATCAACTGTCTGGTGGAAAAGACTGCTTCAGAGTTATAAGACAGCACCATTTTGCTAGTTTTAAGAGCTTTCTCATGAAATATCTATTCCAGAAGGCATGCTGCAGCACTTACAATAGTAAAATGTTTTATTCTACATTTATTGTACTGAAAGGACCTGGTTTTCAAATTTGTATAACTTTATTGGTATTTATCTGCATGACTGTACAATGGTCAGATCTTTAAACACTTTAATAAATAAGGTTTGATTCATTTCATTGTGTTGCATTTGATTGTACAAAGAAAAAACACCATCTATCTTATCATAGTTAATGTTCAATAAAAAGTTATGTCTTACCATAACGTTCCATCTGTGTTGTTGATCTTCGTTCATTCATTACTGATGGGTTATTGGTTCTGTCCTCGGAACCGAGCCGGCCAATATCAAGCTCGCGTCAGCCAAAAACTCTCGAACCAAGGTCCTACTCAGAATGCCCTGCTCCCTGTTACCTGAGATCGAGTTTGCAAGTTGATAGATAAAAGTAGAGGCTACCTCTGGTCATAACAGACCTACAAGAAAGGAGTACACGAGATCAACCAAGAACCTCCGAATGGGGGACGGAGGGTGAGAAGTAATGAATGAACGTAGATCAACAACACAGATGGAATGTTATGGTAAGACATAACTACTTTATCTGATGTTGTTAATCTTCGTTCATTCCTTACTGATGGGACAGAGTCCCCAGCTACCTGTATCCCTGGGTGGCCCTCATGGAAGGACATTCCTGAGCACTATGGAGTCAAAGGAAGCTCTACCTCTGGAGGCCAAGTCTAATTTGTAATGAAGAATAAAGGTATGAGGTTTGGCCCAAGTTGCAGCTGAGCAAATATCATTGAGGGAAGCCTTAGCATGGAAAGCTGCTGAAGTTGCCATAGACCTTGTAGAATGTGCTTTCACTCTGTGAGGCAAGGTGAGATTGTTTTTGTTGTAGATAAAGGTAATACAGTTTCTCAACCATTAAGCCAGTGTAACTTTTGATACAGGATGACCCTGTCTAGGTCCAGAAAAAGCCAGAAACATCTGATCTGATTTACAGGTAGATTTTGTTCTGTCCAGATAAAATCGTATTTGCCTATGAACATCCAAGGAGTGCAGGCAATACTCTCCCTTGTTAGAATGGTTAGGAAAAAATACTGGAAGGTCAATCGATTGGTTGATAGACTGCTCAGACACCACTTTTGGTAAAAAGGTAGAATTAGTTCTCAGTGATACCCTGTCCTTATGGAAGATAAGATAGGGAGATTTAATGCATAAGGCCTGAAGTTCTAACAATCGCCTGGCCGATGTGATTGCAATCAAAAACAAAGTTTTCCAAGAGAGATATTTTACATCACATGAAGATGCAAGTTCAAAGGGGGGAGCTGTTAGAGCTTGCAGAAGCAAAGCCAAATCCCAAGGTTGTACCGGTTCTCTAAAGGGAGGTTTTAGGTGGATAACCCCTTTCTTACAGAGTCTGTGTGACATAAGTGAAGAATCTTGAAAACCAATATGGAAATTTGAGATGGCAGCTAAATGTACATGGATAGCAGAGGCAGACAACCCAGAGTGGAAAAGATGTGATAAATAATCCAATGCCATCGAGACTGGGCTGACAAGGGGTCTAATTGTTTATTTGCTGCCCATAGAGAGAACCTTTTCCATTTGTTAAGATAGATTAGTCTGGTGGACGATTTATGACATGCAATAAGAATACTGCACACAGGGAAGGAGAGGTTTTGATGCTTGGCAATCATTGGAAGTGGAGAAACCAAGCTGTCAGTTTCAGGGTTGTTAGATTGGGGTGAATCAGACCCTGCGGATGGGAGATCAACGTCATGGATGGATTGAGGATCCACGGTTGATCTAGCAGGTGAGGCCAGAGAAAGGGAAACCAGACATGTTGAGATCAATATGGAGCAATGAGGATCACTTTGCTCTTCAACTGTCGTGCTTTCTTCAGAAATTGGGAGATAAGGGGAAGAGAAGGATAATCATAAAGTAGACCCGAGGACTAAGCGTGGACTAAAGCATCCCTTGGTGACTGTCCCCAAGGGGGGAATTAGGGCAAAGTAGTTGCTGCACTTGTAGTTGGTTGGGGAAGCAAAGAGGTCGCAGCAAGGCTGGCCTCAGTGGTTGAAGATCTTTGCCTCTATCAGAGGATTGAGGGACCACTCGTGTGGTTGTAGAATGCACCTGCTCAATTTGTCCGCTATCACGCTGGAGCTCCCGGGAATATGTGTTGCAATTAGAAAGCGGTTGTAAGCTATCGCCTATTGCCATATTCTTAAGGCCTCTTGGCATAATGGGTAAGATCTGGTGCCCACTTGTTTGCTGATGTACCAGACCACTGACATGTTGTCTGATTAGATCGCAATAGTCCCTAATGGAAGGATGGAGTGAAATGCTTGCAACGGTAGAAGCACCGCCCTCAGTTCCAGGACACTGATATGCAAAAGGGCCTCTGTCTCCAACCAGGTGCCTTGGACCGAGTTTCCCTGACATAGCCCCCCTCCCCATCAGGGAGGCATCTGTGGTCACCGTGGCTATCGGTTGATGGATGTTGAAAGGGCAAGACCATTGTTGGGGATTTTGAGACATCCACCAGAGTAAATGTTGCTTGCATCTCTGAGTTACACTTATCTGAAAGGACAAAGGATGGTGTAGAGGGTACCACTGAGTGATAAGTAGCCACTGAAGGAACCTCATGTGGAATATGGCTAGAGGAACAATAGTAATCGAGTCTGCCATTGACCCCAATAGCTGGAGTATAGATCGAGCGGGAGATTTGTGGTGACAGAGTAGCGGCTGAACTTGTTGTCTTATTCTCTGAAGTCTGTGTTCCGGAAGGGATGTTGTGCAAGGGGGGCAAGCAGGGGCACATTCCCCGTCCTGTGAAAGCATGTGCCCCACCGAGTGCATCAATAAATAACAACTTGTTCGACCCCTTGCTTGTTTATTAAGTGCCTAGTATGTTTCTTACTTTGCCCGCCCTGCCCTCAGCTGAGCCAAACCGATTCAGCAAGGGCACTTTTCTTAAGCTGCTCACCCTACCACCAGATGAGCAATTCAGCGCTGTAAATTCCCACCCCCAGCAGTTCCAGAGTAGTGTGCAGGCATTTTGAATTGAATTAAGTATTCCTTCTGACAACCAGATCATCGTAAGTGGGTGTGCTCATGTGTGTCTGTGTGTAATGTCTCAATTGGGTAGGGGTTTCCTGATTAAGACAGTGAAGGAATCAAACCCTGCAACCTTGTGATGTAGCCTTAATACTGAACACTAACTGCCAGACCTCCCTTTACTCTCTTTTTTTTTTTGGTAGTTTCATAGACATCTGTCTTATGGTACTGAGCTGTTAAAGTATCTGTTCCTGATCATTTGGTCTTTGTCTCTGATTCTTGAGCTAACAGACTGGGAAGGCATTGGTGGTGTTGGGGGGATGCAACTGGATGCACTGTATGGCTGTCAGAGCAGTTAGCTGAAATACACTTTTGGGCCATTTAGATATTTGTTTCATTTTATTGAAAGCAAACATTTAAATGCATGCAGTCATACAAGACGCTGCAACTGATAATCACATCTTTATGTGTGTGTATTTGTGTTTGTGTGAGCATCCTAAATCCTAGAGCAGTTATTGTGTAAAGGAAGCAATTGCAATGTTTTTTGAGTTTGATCCTTCTCTTGACTGTTGATAATGTGCTTAGCTGACTGTGAATAAACTGCACAGCATAGTCTAGGAGTTTATTGTTAGAATATTTGACAGATTTCAACTGTATTTTATAGTAACTGGGGAGAGACAACCAAGTACAGTAGAGAGCCGATTATCTGAAATAATTGTGACCTAGGGTAGTTTGGATAATCAAACATATAACTGAACTGGATAAAAAACTTCTAAAATCGTGTGTTTTTTTTCTGCATGTAGGAATACACTTTTCAACCATTCAGCGATTCCAATGGACAATAAACAATATTTTTCACACACAAGCTAGCTACAAGCTCAAAAAACATGCTCAAGCAAATATGTATAATGTTTACATGATTTTTCCTACCTGAAAACTTTGGAAGGCTGGTTCTGATAACTGACATTTCTGATAATCGACTCTCTACTGTAATGGGATACTGGTATGGCTGCGGGGGGAGGGGGTCAGGGGGTGGGTCTGGTCCATTACTCTGCTTAAGGTCCCATTTGACCATGATCTAGTTTTTCTCTTATTGTTCAGAAACTGCATAAGTATATATATACCCTATCTTTTTGTTTTTCTATATTTAAACCATATAAGAGAGCAACCCAGGAGTACTGTCTGGTGAATCAACTTAGTCAAAGTCATACAGGAAAAAGGAGGTAGAATCAATCAAACCCTGTACCCTTGACTACAGGAAACAGCTCACCAAGAGTTTAAAGCCTTAATCCTCTGCAGTAACAGACAGATCATCGCTTGTGTCTTCATTTTCTGATAAAGTGCTGAGGGTTAAAAATCATTAAGGTTTATTCTCACTCAGTAAAGTAACAGTTTTTGTTGGTTCATAGGTTCATAGGTTGGTACTAGGCTATCAGCACTAGGACCTATACAAGCCTAGCCATAACAATTCTCTGGCTATTTCTTCCCACACTATTTACTTCCCTGGACCCCTTTCTAGCAGGGCGACTGACGTGATCCCCGGGGTGAATTTCATTTCTCCCATCCAATCGTCAAGGTTCCTTTTGAAGAGGGCCAAAGAGGCACTCTGCTTGACATGTAAGGGCAATCTATTCCAGGGTCTGGCAACTCTGGGTCAGGAACCTATCCCTCCAGCATGTTTTGTTTATTGTGATGACAAGGTTTAGATCTCTGGAGCGTGTGGCTCTGAGGGATTGGGATTTCTTTAAGTGTAGCATGTCCAACAGCTCTGGGTTTGACATGGCCTTGTATGTTAAGCAGACATCGCCTCTGAGTAGATGATATGCGACAGAGTATAGCTGGAGTTTCTTACGGCGGTCAGAGTAGGGCATCTGCTTTAGGCCTGTGATTCTTTTAGTGAGGTATTTCTGCGGCCTTTCCAGTTGTTACAGATGTCTTGAGAGGTACATACCAAATGGGGCGTTGTATTCTATAATGGGTCTAATGAGGGATGAGTACAGTGGGACAATGACCTCTTTTTTTCTGGATGAAAAGCCCTTAGTGATGAGGTGTGCCACATAGAAGGATTTCCTAACTGTTGTGGCGATGTGGTTATCAAAGGTGAGACCACTGTCCACCTGTGTCCCTAAGTCTCTTATCACACTTTCGGTGTATAGTGTACTGCCACCTATATGGTAATTCACGGGTACATGTTTTTTCCCAAAGGGGATAACTATACATTTCTTGGCATTGAGCTTGAGCCCATGGCTCTGGCACCAAGCATCGGTTTCTGTAAGGCCCTTTTGTAGAGTATCCACATCATTTGGGGATTCAATAATGGCTCCCAGTTTGCAGTCATCTGCAAACTTTGTTAGCTAGAGTCCCTTAGTGTTGGCCTGTACTTCAGAGAAGTAGATGCCAAACAAGAGCGGTCTCAGGACTGAACCCTGAGGTACTCCACTTGTCACTTGTCTGGAGCTGGATTTGGAGTCGGCTACTTTTACAGTGTGGGTTCTATCAGTAAGCCAGTTAGAAACCCATTGGGTGACGTAGGGATTAATGCCCAGCTTAGTAAGTTTATCTATGATTCCAGAGTGGGGGATGGTGTCAAAGGCCTTGGCAAGGTCTAGATAGGCTATGTGAACCACCTTACCCTTGTCCATGGCTCTGGAGACTGATTCAAAGAAGTCAATCAGGTTCAGGAGACAAGATCGGCCCTTCACGAACCCAGACTGGGTGGGGCCCAGTGCTTGAAGTTTGCCAAGTATTCAGAAAATTCATGTTGCTGCAAACCCTGCTGTGTTAACATTTTAAGTGAATTACAGTAGTCTGCCTCTTATATGACTGATTTTGACTCATATTTATGCCACGTCCTTCATTAATGTAGTGTAACAGCACAACAGGAAGCACCCTCATCTTTGGTGAAGAAGCTTGTGGATTCTTTTTCCAAACCAGGTAGATGCTGACACTGCAGCATGGGGTGCAGGGGTGATGCACTATTATGTATATCATCCTTTGGAATAAATGCTAGGCAGAAGTCCCATCTGCCTGGCTTGTGGCACCTCAGGTGGATATAAAAGATCTCATGGTACTTACTGAAAAGAGATGGGGAAGTTCTCTAATGTTCTGTCCAAATTTCCCCTAGTCATACAAGTACCACCATGGGTCCTTCCTGAAAAGATGCCACTAGCTTACTGGGATTTACCTGGTCAACAAAGGATAAATAAAATAAAGCCTTTTTCCTGGTAAATCACTGAGGATTACTGTCAGTCAATGACGGCAACTGTTGCAGTTTCGTAACTGTTACTGTTCAGATAACGCACGTCCATGCAACACTTACTGCTCTGTTAACATTTAAAACAATTTTGAGTTTTCTGGCACTTGCATTAATAAACTGCTTCCTGTAGTCAAAGTTACATGAGCCCTTTCACCTCCATTTGTCTACTTTGGGACTTTGAGCAAGTCACTTAACCAGACAGTGCCCAGATCACCCCTGATAAGGGACACTTTACTCATAGGGTTTACCTGGTTGAGAAATACAATCAATAACTAAAATGTGTGCCTTTTTCTCCTCCATTATCTTGCCTTTGTCCGAAATTCTTAAGCAAACAACTTGAGAGGTATATTGATGTGTTCCTTGTAAATTGTGTGGCTTCTGGCAAACCATTGTGGATTATAGTCACTAAATGTCAAGCAAGTGAGTTTCATATATTGTATCCTTCAGAAAATGCTTGACAATGCAAAGTTTGTTACTCTATCAACTAAGTATGTAGGAGAAAAGTACAGTTTTGTACCTACCATAAATGTAGATGTTTGAGTGCTAATACAGCTGCAGTCATAACAGATGGGGTTCTCCTGCCGTCAGGCAGGTCCTCGGTCAACCGAATTCCAAAGTCTAGGTCCGGCGTCGGTTGTCGTCGCCTCTTCCCTGACGTCAGTGCGACAGGGGTATAAAAGAACCAGCCGACACCATTTTCTTCAGTCTTTCTTGCCCCAGATGTCAGGTGCCCCCAGAAGGAAGGCAATACATAAAATAATGTAATAATGCAATGCAATATAATCAAAAAACAGTAGTTGCAAGCAAATACACCACAAAAGAATACCCCTAGAGGGGAAGGTGGGAGGGAAACCTGGACTGCAGCTGTATTAGCACTCAAACATCTACATTTATGGTAGGTACAAAACTGTACTATGTTCATCGTGCATACAGCTGCAGTCATAACAGATGGGTAGAATCCCAAAGCTAAGATAGGGGTGGTAGGCACTAGGTGGAGCTAGGAGGAGCCAAAATGCCCTGCAAGACTGCAGTGGCAAAGTCTGCTCTAGACTTGGAGTATAATGGTAGGTTGTAGTGCTTAGAGAAGGTATGCACAGAACTCCAAGTGCTGCTTCTAAAATATCCTTGGTAGGAACTCCTCTGAGGAAGGCTGCAGAGGTGGGTGTGGCCCTGGTGGAATGAGTTCTAATGCCTGTAGGTACAGTTTTGCCATGAAAGGAATTGCAAAAGCGTATGCAGTGGGCTATCCATTTTGAGATTGTCTGTTTGGATATTGACTTTCCTTGAGCTCCAACCGCATAGGCCACAAAAAGCTGTTCTGATTTTCTAAAAGGCTTTGTTCTGTCCAAATAATAACGCAGTTGTCTGTGGATGTCCAAGGAATGCAGTAATCTCTCCCCTTTGTTTTGAGGATTAGGATAAAAAGTAGGTAAATGTATGGCCTGATTTAAAGCTACCCTGGATACCACTTTAGGCATAAAGGACGGGTTGGTACGTAATGAAACTCTGTCCTGATGGAAGATGATAAAAGGCTGGACAGCCATAAGAGCCTGTAGTTCTGAAACTCTACGAGCTGAAGTGATAGCCAGAAGGAAAGCTGTTTTCCAGGACAAATATTGTAAATCTGATGAGGCAGCTGGTTCAAAAGGGGGCAAAGTCAGTTTTTCCAGAATGAAATTAAGATCCCAAGCAGGTATTGGTTGTTTTCTTGGAGGTCTTAAATTCTTAGCCCCTCTGAGGAGCTGTCTTAATAGACGGTGAGAGAATAAAGGTGGATCAGTGTTGTATTCTGCAGAAATGGCTGAGGCATGGATTTTGATGGAGGAGAACGAAAGTCCACTGCTTAGCAGTTCGGCCAAATATTGTAGTATTTGAGGTAAATTCAGTTTTCCAGGGCACTGGCCCGTTTTCTCATTCCAAACACAAAAACGTTTCCATTTTGCAGAGTAAGCTTTTCTAGTTGATGGCCTTCTGGCCTCCAAAATGACATCCTGTACCTCCTTGGAGAGCAGGGCCTGCTGTGATGCTAAGGAATCTTCCATGCGGCTAGATTGAGTGTCTTCAGCTGACTGTGAAGAGTTTTGAAGCTGTGCTGAGTCAGAAGAAGAGGCATTAGAGGCAGAGTCCATGGTGGGGAATGTGTCAGGCTCCTTAGTAGTGGGTACCAGTGTTGCCTTGGCCAGTCCGGAGCAATGAGGATCATCTTTGGTCTGTCTGCTCTGGTCTTCAATAGGACTTTGGGCAGCAGAGGAAGAGGTGGGAAGGCATAAACTGTCATTGATGTCCAACTGAAAGAGAGAGCGTCCACTCTCCAGGCCTTTGGATGGAAGATCCTTGAGCAGAATTTTGTCAATTGATGATTTTGTGAGAGGCAAAGAGATCTATGTCTGGCCTTCCCATTCTTGGATTATTTCTGTAAAACTTTTGGATGCAACTTCCATTCGTGTGGATCTGTCATATTCCTGCTTAGGTTGTCTGCCAGCGTGTTTTCCTTGCCTGGCAAGTACTGTGCTTGTAGCTCCATTTGTAAGTCCATGGCCATGTTCCAAAGTGACATGGCCAGTCTGCATAAGGGAAAAGAATGTGTTCCTCCCTGCTTGTTTATGTACCACATAACTGTGGTGTTGTCTGTTCTTATCAATAGCTGACCTGGTTGTAGAAGGTCCTTGAAGGCTGTAATAGCATTTATCACTGCTAGCATTTCTTTTTGATTGATGTGAAGGTGCTTTTCTTTTTGGGTCCATTTGCCCTGAATGCACCGGTCTGTCATGTGCGCCCCCCAGGCGTAGTCCGAGGTGTCTGTTGTGATGACTTGATTTGCTTGAGGCTTGCTGAATGGAAGACCTGTGTTTGTTTGGCATGCTTGAGCCCACCACAGAAATTCCTTTTGCAGACATGGAATTAGTGGTATCATTGTTTCCAAACAGTGGCTGTGTTGAGACCATATGTTTTTAGGTACCATTGTAGTTTTCTCATATGCAGCTTTGCACAAGGAATTAGTAAGATGCAAGATGCCATGAATCCCAGAGCCTGCAGGATTTTCCTTGCAGTCAGCCTGGTGCAATTTGCCAGTGTTCTGAAATATTGAATTAGTTGCCCCTGCTTCTCTGGCGTGAGGTAGGCCATCTGGGTGTTTGTGTCCAAATTGGCACCCAGGAAAATTATCTTCCGAGAGGGTATTAGTCTTGATTTCTCTTTGTTGACTGTGTATTCTAGCGAGTTTAATAACATTATTACATAAGCCAGATGTTTCAGAAGAATGTGCTTGCTGTCCGCTTGGATCAGGCAGTCGTCCAAATAAGGGTATATTTGTATCCCTTGAAGTCTGCAGTAGGCAATTACTGATGCCAGGCATTTCGTGAATACTCTGGGCGCAGTAGATAAACCAAAGGGCAATGCAGAGAATTGATAATGTATTGAACCTGCAAGAAATCTGAGGTATCTTCTGCAATTTTGTCTGATTGGGACATGCAGGTATGCCTCCTTGAGGTCCAATGTTACCAGCCAAGACTCCTTGCCCAGCATGGGAAGAAGTTGCTGTAGAGTGAGCAT